>NC_056735.1:901578345-901583345 GCF_019279795.1 Protopterus annectens
TTTAAAAAAAGTGTGTTTACACCACATCTACAATCGAACCATGAAACTTTCATCAAAGTGGTGGAATCTCAGTTATATGAAGCACTACTACGACCATGTCCTATCAGGAATAATTTAACAAGTCAAGAGAATCAAGCTCTTCTCAAATTGAGACAGAATAAGGACATAATTGTGAAAGCGGCAGATAAGGGAGGCCCAATTGTCATTTTAGACAATGAATATTATTGTCTCAAAATGAGAGAGCTTTTAATGAGTGGGTCCTATGAAATAATCTCATTTGATGATGTCTCTACTATACAGGATAGACTGAATAATGCCCTTGTAGAGTGTAAGAATCTAGGTCTTATTGATCCAGACCTTTACTCATACTTCGAGGTGGAGTTTCCCTTAATACCCACTATAAGTGGACTTCCCAAAATCCACAAGAATATGTACACTCCGGAACTCAGACCCATTGTTTCCGGATCAGGTTGGCTGACGGAACCATTATCCATTTATTTGGATAATCAACTTAAAAAGTATCTTGTCAACTATCCTCCAGTCCTGAGAGATACTGAACAATTTTTGAGGAGTCTTTATGATATAGCTAATGTCATATCCACACATGAGAGCCTAATATTAGTTACCATGGATGTGGTGTCGCTCTTCACATGTATCCCGAATGAAAAGGGGATATCTTTTCTTAAATCCTTCCTGACCAGAAACACTCAACTTACACAAAAAAGGATAGATCTTCTTTGTTTTCTTATGGAGATGGTTCTGGAAAATAATATTTTCATCTTTGAGGACATTTGTTATAGACAAACCAGTGGCGTGGCTATGGGCACTAGTTGTGCCAATAGCTACGCCAACTTGGTTATGGCTGAATTTGAGGGGAAATACATTCACAATGTGAAGGAAATACTATTCTTTAAGAGATTCGTTGATGATCTCTTTTTTCTTTGGAAAGGGTCTGTGCAGAGTTTACTGGAGTTCCATTCACAGTTAAATGAAGCTACTGATTTCATTAAATTTACTTTGAATTATTCAAAGGAAGCCTTAGATTTCTTGGATGTGCGTATACAATTACAACATGGGCAATTTAGCACAAGAGTCTATAGAAAAACATGCTATAAAGCTTCTTTTTTACATAGACATAGTATGCACAATCCACAGATCTTCAGGAATGTGATTAAGGGACAGGCAATGCGTCTCTCAAGACTATCCAGTCAGAATGCTCAATATAAGATGGAACTGGAAGTGCTACACACAGGACTAGTTGACAGGGGGTATGATACAGATGAAATAAGAGGTGTGTACTCCAATATGGATGAACTCAGGAATGACAGAGCTCGACCATATTTTTCAGAGCATCCGTACAGTAAGGCTAGAACAAATAATAAGATGGGATTCGAACACCTGATTGTACCATACAGTTCTAATATCCGTATTTTCAAGGATGTGATAACAAGGAATTGGAACATTCTGACATGTGATGAGAAAACACAAGCAATAGTTGGACCTTTTCCTATGTTCACGTACAGCAACATGTCCAACCTGAAACAAATATTGAATTCAAGTAATATTAGCAAAATGGGCAGAACGGGTTTTGAAAGAACAACGAGATGTGGAGACTGTGCACAATGTCGTTATGTGGATGAATCCCACTATTTTAGACATCCGGAAAGTGGGAGACTCTGGGACTTAAGAGTCGATGCATCCTGCATGAGTCGGAACATAGTCTATATCGCCCATTGTAACACCTGTTTTTGCTACTACATTGGGAAATCGAACCGCACACTCAGGGAGCGGATAAGAGACCATTACTACTGCCACTCTAGACAGGATAATAGTAGCGCCTTAGCTAGACACATGCTCAGCCATGGTCCTACTCATATTTTTATGTTTCAGGTGCTTCATATAGAACTTCCTTCTATACGAATTGGCAATATAACCAACAGGACAGAGGATGCAGAACTTCGATGGATCCTTAGACTGGGTGCACATAGGGGCATGGGCCTCAATGATACTGTTTCACTAAAACCGCATCTCAAAACTAGGAAATTACATTAACTTTATTGGTCTCTTTCATTCCTCCATTCAGTTTCTATGGTAGTCATTATATTTCCTCTGGTCCACACATAGATATATACTTTTTCCTGTCCAACACAGTCCAATCAGTCCCTCCCTCCCTCATCACTTTCCTTGCCAGAACATTTTTTATACACCCGATTCATTCATCCATGTTAGACCCAAAATTTTTAGTTCCTTTGTTTTTCATGGTTTTATATAGCCTTCATTCAGATTCGCCACACGTTTTTAGTGCTACACACACATTCTTTGTTGTACGATTGGGACACATGATATTTGCTTTTAGTTACACACGTTGCATCCATCCAAAAAAAAAATTTTTTATATCTTGCACATTATTCAACACATCATAGACTTCAATTTTATTTCAATGCACATGCTTTATTGTGCATCTTTTAACAGCGTATATGAAATGTGTGATTGCCTTTGTTTGGCTGTTGGCAGCTGGCTTTATAAGTTGTTAATATGTTGTGCATCTTTAATATCATATGAAGACTAGGGCAAGGTTTTTATGAGTGTGTATCACTTTTATTTTTGCTATGAGACATCCACATCCTGCAGAGGTTTTATACATCGTGATGTCATATCCGCTTATACTGAGCGAGATGGATGTACCTGTTAATTCAGCGTTTTTATGAGATGAATTTTAACCAATGGTAGGATAATTTAACTTGTTTTTAACACTCTATATAAATGCTTAATGTTCATTTTTACTTTGTCTGATGGCGATTGGGAACTTTTTGTGGCTACCATAATAAAGGAATCTTTTAAGTTTTTAACATATTACCCGGAATGGTCTATGTACTGTAGTCTTTTAGCAAAGTGTTTCTTAGTTGAAGAGCTCTTGCTAACAGAGATCCTATGCGATAAGTTGACAGCATTTTCAGTCACTGTTTCTTTTTACTAGCGTTTTTGTAACGGCTCGAAAGCTGGTCTGTATTGGATGGTTTTGAAAGTTGGATGACTACAAGGAATAGTCTGTTTATGCTCAAGCTAGTGACCTCGTTCCGAGTGTTCCAACACCCGCTTGACAGTTGGTATACAATCGCTGTATGGTTTTGTAACTTGGATATACATTTGGAAATACTACTGACTGTTTTATTTGTACACTGCCATCTGCATTTGAACTTTTTCATCAACAGTTTGATTTGTACAACAAGTATATACTTGTAGCTCTGGGTCGGGATTTGTTCTATACATCTACTTTGGGATTATCGCTTGGGTGTTTCACACATATATATATATATATATATATATATATATATACATACACACACATACACACACACACATATATATATATATATAATAATAAAAAAACAAAGAAAGCAGCCACACCAGTCCGGAATCACCAGGGCAAGGAGCACGAACTCACTATGAGGTACTGACCAAGGGGTTATTTAGTGCAAAATAAGCAACAAGAAGCGCTTACGTTTTAGGTCAAATCTGACTTCTTCAGATAAAAAACATCCAACAAACTGCAGTTTAAATAGTATCCACCCCTCACAGGTTCAATCAATCAATTATGTAAATACAATGAATGAATGTACAAAAAATACATATATACTTACATTTATAAAATAAACATTCTACAAATACATAAAATAAATAAAATAAAATATAATATATAATATATATAATATATATATATATATATATATATATATATATATATATATATACACACTTGTTATATAAATTCTACAATTGATAAAAACCATAAATATTCCATTATTTGTTGATACTTAAATCTTAATTAAATACATCTAGCTTTTAGCTTTAAATAGGGCACTATAGAAATAGATTCATTTAACCCTGGGGCTTTTGTAGCTTCCGAAAGAATCTGCCAGTAAGTTTCCCTATGTGCTAATCTGGCCTCCCAGGGTCAACCCCTTATATCCTTTGGAACCATTTCTATTACAAAAAAAAGAAATTTTGCAAAGTCACACTCAGTGGTATGCTTGTATAATGCATTGGTAATTCTAAGTTTGGCTATATCATACATGTGCTCATATATGCGCCTTTTAAATTGTCGCTCAGTTTTTCCGACATAAAACGCCGGGCACATTTGACATAAAGCCAAATAAACCAATCCACTGGACATACAGTTGTAATAACCCGTAGCCTTAATATCCCTATTTTTTAAATACAAATACTTTTTGAAAAAGGGATGAACAACGCCCACATTTGTATGTACCTGTTTTGTTTCTGGAAGTCTGCATAGCATGCTCCTGTTGTTCCAATAATCTTTTCATATTTTGTCCCCTTCTATATATAGTTGTTATTGACCTGGCCTTAAATATATTTAAATCAGTTAATTCCTGGAACATGGACCATTCTTTCTCAACAATATTCCTAATGTGAGATGCATTGCCACTAAAGTCAGTAATATAAGTAAAATTACCCAAAAGTGCTCCTATTTTGCTCGTATGGGGCCCACCATTAGACCCTGTATACATTTTACCCAAAATGGGATTAAACCTAGTACTACGGGCTGCATTAACCTCTTCTTGTACTGATGTTACCATTTCAATGGGGTATCCTCTCTCCAAAAATAAAGATGTTAGGACTTCACATTCTGACCTGAAATCCTCATCCATGGAGGTCATTGATCCCAACAAACTTTTAAGAATTCCTCTTTTGGTAGGGGGTGGGGTGTAATGCAAATACCCATTCAAAAAGGTTTTTATAAGATTTAACCCTCCCGTCCTTATAATACATCTAAATAATTTACACTACATACTTTTGATGGGTAAATTTTAGAAATGAGGTGGTAGTTTTATGTATTCAATAAACTTTTCAATGTCACCCACAGGACCATTCCAAAAATACATATTTTAAGAAATCTACAATAGTAGTTCCATTTGTTAGAAAAGGAACTATCCACAAACTTCTTCCCCCACATATACATAATAATGTTTAAAAGGGTT
>NC_056735.1:901590845-901609962 GCF_019279795.1 Protopterus annectens
ATAGCTCCTGAATAATTTCCAATACCCATTCCTAAAATTCCTCTCTTCAACAGATATGTGGGAAGTGCAATGTCTCATTTTTATTTCACTGCCCTGTGTTTTTATTTGTATTTATTACATTTGTTAACCGGGTAATGTCCGACTGGGCTAGGAGCTAGTTTTCAGCAGACGCCCAGGGAGAAAAGCTCCATCAATTTTATTTTAGTTATTATTGGAGCATGATCTGAAATAGCTATTGGATGCTTACCAAGACTTTCAATTAAATGCACATGCTCCTGTGGAGTGTAAATTCTGTCTAGCCTAGCCCAGTTTTTGTATCTTGGGGAATATTTAAATTCATTCTGAACTAGTACTGAATACACATCTTCCATACCAAACATTTTCATAAATTTCTTTAAAAATCTACCCTCCTTTGTTATATTTTCCCTTCTGGGCCTCCCGGACACACCTACACTATTGCAAATCACATTCTAGTCCCCACCTACAAGTAATATTCCTAGCTGTAATGAGATTTCTCCCAGAATTTTCTTGAGCTCCATTATAGCAGTTTTCTGTAGAAGTAGCCCCTCAGAACTACAAATCTACCACTATTGTGTTTTTTTTAATGTTTTCTGTTACTACTGGAGCTGCTCTTGCAATTAACACAAGAACTCCTCTCTTCCTTTGCCTCAGGTACTCTGCATAACCACCCTGAAAACCTTTATTTTATCAAATTCACATGTTCAGCTCTTTCCAAGTATGTCTCCTGTAGCACAGCTATTTGCACTCTACATTTTTAATATAGTTCACTACTTTCTTTTTTGCATTTATCTGAGAGACCATTACTGTTTAAAGACATTACAAAAAGTATCATATACTTGACAGATTATTCCCACCTTTTATGTACAACAGCTTTTTTGTTAAATGCCTACTTGCAGGCTCTTGCATGCATGTACTGTTTGGCGGGTTAATCTTTTATACAGTTGTTTCTTGCCATCTCCATTGGAGCCTATGTCAAACCTTGCAGAACTTTTTGTTTTATTGAAAACTCTCAAACAAAAATAAACAAGACACACCCAATACCCCTAAAACCTATAAACTTAATAACACACAAAACTATGTACATCTTCAAATACTGAAGTTTTCTCTAATGGGAACAAATGTTCCAAACAGACAGCCACACACACACACACACGCACACATTAATCTAAAAGATAGGTTATCCATGCACAGACACATGGTACAGCCTGTGGTTCTATTACGTACAGTCTGGTTTTGTCTTATCTTTATAGCTCTCTCAGCTGGGAAAACATTTTCAAGCCATTTCTCTATCAGGTCGTCTGCTAGAAACATCAGTACCAGTCACAAAACTGTTTACTAGGAAAAAAAGCCTTATAACATTCAATATTCTTTTTCATTTACTTGCTTTCCCTTAAAACTTGTTACTAGATTAAGCCAATGGCATTAACCCAGTCAGTCATTCTCCTATGCAAGAATGAGAAAACGCACACATTTTTTTTTCTTTTTGTCATGCTCTTTTAACCAGAATTTTTTTTCTACATTTCTTAAAACTGAACAACGAAAAAGAAAAATAAACAGGAGCACCTATTTTATATTAATATCCCCATTACACTTAAAAATAACTGAAAAAAGCTTTATAACATGCAAAGAAAATAATGCACCACTTAAATAGTGCTAGGAAAAAAAACTTTTACTTGCAGTTAACTTTCTCCCTCCTCTTCCCCCAACTAGAGTATTTTTCCGAACATTAATGTCATGAAGTATGGCATGTGCTTTAGAGTCCCGTACAAGTTTAACAACGTCCAAAAAAAGTCCAATATTTCCAGATTTTCTTGCTCTGTCATGTTTCACAAATGCAGTTATTGTTTTGTAATCTCACATTTGTCAGTTTCCAAGTTACTGATTTTATTCTCCAAATGTTAATGACATGAGGTAGGGCATATGCTTAGAGTCTCCTACAGGTTTAAAAAAGTCCAATATTTCCACGTTTTCTTGTTCTATTTCTGTTTATCTCCTTCTCCCAAACCCTGTCTCTGCTTCATTTCCAACGTCTGATCAAACACATCTCAAACAAGACCCCTCCAACCTTAATTCTTGCCTCTGAATCTTCAGAATAATAGGGTTAATTAAGAGGATATCTTTACAAGGAATACAAATTCCTCAATTGCCCCACTCATAAAATCTCAGGTGACTCTACTGAATACTTTATCTGCATCAAGACTCACCAATAATGGTGGTTTCTGACACACTACTCCCCTCTGGACCACCACTGTTCTTTTATCATCATCAATGTTGGCCATTCCTCCACAAAACCACACTCTTTCACATCTAGTAATTTTGACAACACCTTTATCATTCTTGTAGCTAGTATAAAAATCACAAACACATATACATTACAAAAGAAATATATGTCTATATGAAGCTGGATCTGTTTACTCTCTTTGTGAAATGCATCTGCCACAGCTTTCTTCTAACATAGGGGTACCCCCCACACACACACAAACAAAATACTGTTAAACAAAGCCTTCCAGATTTTTATAATTTAATTCCTTCCTAACTTCTAATTTTTCAAAGGAATACAACCTGTTCCTGGAGACATCCATGTTGACTGCTACTACTTCATTTTTATCTCCTCAATTCCTAGCTTACCTATTAAGCCTCACCTTCCACTAACCATAGCATAATTAAATCTTTCATAAATATTTCTATTTGTGCACATTTTGATTCCCACATTCTTCTGCTTTATACAAACTCTCACGTTTTCTGAAATGTCTAACATCTCCATCACATCTCTGGTTATACTTGTTACAGGCTCTCTCACAGTGTCTACAGTTCTTTCTGCTTTTGTTTGCCCAAGTCACTATGCTAAAATGTTTTTGTGCCTCTACAGATGTTATAAATACTTAGCAACCTTTCTAAATGTAGAAATATTATCCAAATACTTCCTTATTTTCATTTAGCAGTTTGCAGCTGATTATTACAAGAGATTCCTTTTCTTCTGCAATATTTCAGTCTTTGTCAACCTCTATAAATAACTTCAATCACTTTCCCGCCATATCTCTACATTTCCACCATGTTTTAAACTTCATTTTCATTTTAGTTCACTCACTAAATTACCCCTTCTGAAGTAATATCCATCTTCTCTATCCATTTCGTACATTACCCCCTTTTTAACAGGTAAGTAGGAAGGTGCCAGTGCCCTATTTTTGGATGACTATCCTGCATCTTTACCAATTTTACTAGTACAAAATCAGATATAGTTATTGCCTAGGTCTTAAACATTCAATTAAATACACATGATCCCATGCAAGTTCTAGCCAGTCTCGCCCAGTTATAATACTAGGAATATAATTCTGTCAGAGTTGCTGCTACTTAAGTGACATCATGCATACCAAGTATTTTCATAAACATTTTCAGAATCTACCCTCTCGTTTTATTTCCCCTCCAGAACCCCCAACATATCCTCATGACTAGAAATCAGGTTCCTGTCCCCAACAATAAATATCGCCTGCTTAAATTTTATTACTTCTCCTAAAATGTTTACTGTGCTCCATAACAGTGCTCCATAACAGTAATTTTAAGTGGAACATAAATACTGGCAGGGTGGGGGATTATGCTGGCATGTAACCACCTAGTGCCACAAATCTAGCATTAGTCTCCCCCCATATCATCACTACAAGGGCCTTTCACAATCAGTATTACTTTTTTTTCTAGTACTCTGCAAGATGTCCATTTTGTAACCCTTTCTTTGCCACAACCACATGCTACCAAAACCTTTAATTGCTATTTGCACTGTACACTAATTAATATACATCAATACTCTCTGCTTTTTATCTGTACCTTTAAGTCCATCTATACTCATAGTTTCATAGTTTAGTACTAGGCTATCTGCCCTGGGGCATTTGTAAGCCTAGCCATAGTGATGTGGCTTTTGCCACCCCATGAAATGGTACAAAAATGTACAGAATAAATTTAGAATACTGTGCCTCTGTCTAGTAGTGACACAATGAAGGTCCCCTTATATAATAGAAGTAGTTTACTGTGCCCCTATCTAGTAGTGACGCAGATGTGACCCCTGGGGTAAACTTACGATCTCCCATCCACTCATCAAGATTTCTCTTGAAGAGAGTCAGTGAGGGGCTCTGCCTAATATGAACTGGGATCTTGTTCCAAAGCATGGGAAGCCTCTGGGTTATGAATCTATCCCTCCAGCATGTCCTATTCATACTTGTGCCAAGGTTTAAGTCTTCAGCTCTCGTGGTCCTGATGGATTTGGATTTTTTTGAGGTGGAGCATGTCCATTAGATCCTGACTGGACATGGCCTTGTAAGTCAGGCAGAGATCACCTCTGAGCAGGTGGTATGCTACTGAATAGAGCTGAAGTTTCTTTAGTCTGGCAGAATAAGTCATATGTTGGAGACCCTTGATGCTCTTGGTGAGGTACTTTTGTGGTCTCCCCAGCTGTGGCAAATGCCGGGTGAACGGGTGAAGTACATACCAAATGGGGCATTGTACTCGATCATGGGTCTGATGAGGGAGGAGTATAGGGGTACAATGACATCATTGGATCTGGATGTGAATCCCTTCATGATGAGGTGTGCAAGGTAGAATGTTTTTCTAACCACTTTGGCAACGTGGGTGTCAAATGAGAGGTCGCTGTCGACTTGGGTCCCTAGGTCTCCGATTACTTTTTCCGTACTCAGTAGGTTGCTGTCTATGTGATAATTTGTGGGTACTTTGTTTTTCCCAAAGGGGATGACTATACATTTTTTGGCATTTAGTTTAAGGCCGTGACTCCGGCACCAGTTGTCCGTTTCTGTGAAGCCTTTTTGTAGGATGTATGTGTTCGCTGGTGTATCGACTATGGCACCTAGTTTGCAGTCATCTGCGAACTTTGTCAGCCACAACCCTCCCATGTTTGCTTTAACATCTGAGAAATAAATGCCGAACAAGAGGGGTCCCAGGACAGATCCCTGTGGGACACCACTTGAGACTGGCTTTGAGTCTGACATTGCTCCAGCGATTTTAACTTTATGGGTTCTGTCCTTTAGCCAGTTTGCAACCCATCCAGTGACATAAGGGTTTACGTTTAAGCTGTTGAGCTTATCTATGATGCCCGAGTGGGGTATTGTGTCGAAGGCCTTAGCCAAGTCCAGGTAGGCTGTATGGACTGCTGTGCCCTCATCAATGGCTCTAGTGACTGTTTTGAAAAAGTCAACCAGGTTCAAAAGGCAGGATAGTACAGTTTTGTACCAACCATAAATGTAGATGTCCGAACTGGATAGCATCTGCAGTCATAACAAGTGGGTTGTCCTGTCGTCAGGCAGCCCTGCAGTCGGCCGGATTCCAAAGTCTGGGTCCGGCTTCGGCTGATGTCGCACTCCACCCGACGTCATCTCTGCTGGTCTTCGGGTATAAAAGCATCAGCCGACGCCATTTTCCTCAGTGTTTCTTGCCCCAGATGCCAGTAGCCCTCTTGCAGGGTAAAATTTGGATAGATGCCAATGTTTCCAAATAGATAGAGGTAAACACAACAATAAGCATATATGTACATATATACAAACAAATACACCATAAAGACTCCCCAACAGCTAGCTATTAGGAGGGTAAACACCCTAGAGTACCACAGAGGGAAGGAGGAGGGTAATCCTGACTGCAGATGCTATCCAGTTCGGACATCTACATTTATGGTAGGTACAAAACTGTACTATGTCCTTCATGGATGCATCTGCAGTCATAACAAGTGGGTAGAATACCATAGCCAACTAGGAGAGGAGGATAAAGGTAGATTATGGTGTGTTTAAGATCCCTTGCAGTACAGCAGTGGCAAACCCTGCTCGGGATCTGGAATAAAGAGGCAAATTATAATGCTTGGCAAATGTATGCACGGAGGTCCAAGTAGCCGCCCCAATAATGTCTTTGGTTGCCACTCCTCGTAAGAAGGCTGTGGTAGTGGCTGTTGCCCTTGTAGAATGAGGTCTTATGTTCTGTGGAATTGGTTTTCCATGGAAGGAGTAACAGTATCGTATGCAATTTCCTATCCATTTGGAGATTGTCTGTTTGGAAATAGCTTTTCCTTCCCTTCCAGTTGCATAGGCTACAAAAGTTGGTCAGTCTTTCTGCTATTTTTGTTCTGTCCAAGTAGTAGCGTAGCTGTCTATGTACATCCAAGGTATGCAGTATTCTTTCCCTCTGTTTTGTGGGTTGGGAAAGAAGGAAGGTAGGTGGATTGCCTGGTTTAAAGATACTCTGGATACCACCTTAGGCATAAATGTAGGATTAGTCCTCAAGGACACTCTATCTTGGTGGAAGATTAGGAAGGGTTGCACTGCCATTAAGGCCTGTAGTTCTGAAACCCTCCTTGCTGAAGTAATTGCCAGTAGGAAAGCAGTTTTCCATGACAGGTGTTGTAGGTCTGCTGTTGCTGCTGGTTCAAAGGGTGCTAGTGTCAACTTTTCTAGCACAAAGTTTAAGTCCCAAGCTGGTAATGGTGGTTTCCTGGGAGGTTTTACATTCTTGATTCCTCTGAGGAACTGCCTGAGCAAAGGGTGTGAAAAAACAGGAGGATCAAAGCTGTATTCTGCTGAAATAGCTGATGCATGTATCTTGATGGAGGAGTAGGACAGGCCTGAATGAAGAAGTTCGGCCAGATACTCCAGAATGTTAGGCATATCTATGTTTGACACATCTTTTCCTCTTTCGGTACTCCAAATGACAAACCTTTTCCATTTTCCAGCATAGTTCTTTCTTGTTGAAGGTCTGCGTGCTTCAAGAATAATGTCTTTAACTCTTTGGGAAAGTTCTGGATTAGCTGCTGCTATGTGATGTTCCATGCAGTCAGTTGCAGCGTTTTAGGTTTGGATGTATGATGCTGTAGTTGTTCTGAGTTAACATCAAAGGCATCAGGGTATTGGCCACATGTTGTTCGAGACATGCTCTTCAGTAGTGGATACCAGTGTTGTCTTGGCCAGTTTGGGGCTATCAGGATTATCCTTGGACGCTCTTCCTTGATCTTTAGTAGTACCTTGTGTATCAGAGGAAGAGGAGAATGCATATGCTGTAGGCCTTTCCAGTTGAAGGAGAGTGAGTCCACTTTCCATGCTAGTGGGTGGAATGTCCTCGTGCAGAATTTTTCGAGCTGGTGATTGAGAGGTGATGTGAATAGGTCTATCTGTGGCATTCCCCATTTCTTTGAGATGGTCTTGAAGATGTCCGGGTGCAGCTTCCATTCGTGGGCATCCGAAGTGGTTCTGCTTAGTATGTCTGCTTGAGTATTGTCTTTCCCCGGTACAAATATTGCCTGTAACTGAATGTTGTAGCTGAGTGCCAGGGTCCACAGCTCCAAGGTCATTCTGCATAGGGGGTATGAATGAGTGCCTCCCTGTTTGTTGATGTACCACATGACTGTGGTGTTGTCTGTCCTTATCATCAACTGGCCCTCTTTGAGGAAAGGTTTGAACTTTTGGATTGCCAGTTTTACTGCCAGCATTTCTTTTAGATTGATGTGCAGGTGAATTTGATCCTGTGTCCACAATCCTTGCACGCATTTGTCCAGCATGTGGGCCCCCCATCCTAGATCTGAAGCGTCTGTTGTGATGGTCTGGCTTGGTTGACATCTGCGGAAGGGCAGGCCTGGGTTTGACTGGCATGCCTGAGCCCACCATAGGAACTCCTGTTTTAAGCATGGAATTAGTGGGATTTCTGTTTCTAGACTGTGTCTGTGTTGGGACCATAAATTCTTTAGGTACCACTGTAGTTTCCTCATATGTAGTCTGGCAAATGGGACCAAGATTATGCATGATGCCATGAAGCCCAAGGCCTGTAGAAATTTTCTTGCTGTTAACTTGTTCAGTTTTGTTAGTGCCAAGAAGTAAAGAGGAAGTTCCTTTTGTTTTTCTGTAGTCAGGAATGGCATTTGTTGTACTGTGTCCAATTCACCAAGAATGTCCTTGTTTGGGATGGTATCAGCCTTGACTTTTGTAAATTGACTGTGTATCCCAGTCCTTGTAGCAAGTAAATGACCCTTTGTAAATCTGTTGTCAGCTTGCTTTTGTTGTCCCCTTGTAGCAGGCAGTCGTCCAGGTATGGGTAAATTTGAATCCCCTGTAGTCTGCAATGGGCGATTACTGATGCCAGGCATTTTGTGAATACTCTGGGCAGTAGATAAGCCAAAGGGCAATGCTGAGAATTGAAAGTGCTCTGATCCTGCAAGAAATCTGAGGTATCTTCTGCAGATTGGTCGAATTGGGACGTGCAGGTATGCCTCCTTGAGATCTAGAGTTACCAGCCAAGACTCCTTGCCCAGCATGGGAAGAAGTTGCTGTAGGGTCAGCATTTTGAATTTTGGGACAATGATGTATGTATTTAAGGTGGACAGGTCGAGAATTGGTCTCCAACTTTTTCCTTTCTTGGAACTAGGAATAGTCTGGAGTAGAACCCCTTTCCTTGTTCTGCTGTTGGCACTCTTTCCACAGCTCTCATGTTTGCTAACTCCATTATCTGGGGAAGAGCCATTGGGTTTTGATGTGGAGGTAGATTTGGCATTCCTCTTTGACTGGTAAAGTGTGGAAGTGAAACCGTAACCTTGATCTATGGTTTGTAAAATCCACTTGTCTTTTGTTATGTAGTGCCAGTTCTTTGAAAATAAGGTTAACTTTCCGCCTAGAGGAGCTGCTATTTGTTCCTGGTAGGCGGATTTAGGATTAAGTCACTGTGGCTGTGCTGATGTAGTGGCAGTGGCTGTGTCTGTGCCTCTGTTGTTACCTTGCCACTGTCGCCTCTGTAGGCACCTCCTCTGGATTGGGTTCTGCCTCTGAACGCCTATTCCTGCCCCTTTGAAATTTTGCAGAGTCAGGAAAGGACCAATTTTGGCAGGCCAGTTCCTGCTAAACCTTGGGGTTGGACTTGCAGGAAATCTTTAACAGTTTGAACAGATTTTGCCTTTTCTTCCATTTTCTTCATAACCTGCTGGGCAGGTGTACCAAACAAACTTGTCTTGTCCATAGGAGCATCTAGCAACTTAGCTTTAACATGATCCGGTAAAGCTTGTTCCTTTAGCCATGCATGTCTTCTTATCACTGTGCCTGTCATGGCTGATCTAAATGAAGCCTCCAGTGCATCATAGCCACATTTTAAGGAATGGTTGCTAACCTGTTGTATGTCATTTACCATCTCTAATACATATTTCTTATCAAGAGATTCATCAGTAGTTAGCTTTTAGTTAACTGATCAAGCATAAACTCTTGGTATTGTATCATGTGAAACTGACAGTTTAAAGCTCTAGCTGAGAGAGTAGCTGAAGTGTAGACCTTTTACCCCATCTGTCTAGTGACCTTGCTTCCCTTTCAGAAGGAATAGGGTTTTAGCTGTGGTGGCTACTGCCTTGGGACCCTGGGATATAGTTTCTGGGTCTGCAAGAGGAGCCTTGTAAAGGTGGTGATGAGTATCTGGCACCCTGTAAAATCTGTCTGGTTTGGCAGGGGCTGGGGTAAAGAATCTGGAGCAGAGCAAACATCATTGAAAGCATCATCCACCACAGAGAGAACAGGAGGTATAGCTAAGGGCCTGTGCTGTGGTAGGTGCAGAAAAGTCCTAAGTCTTTTCTGGAGTCTGAAAAATCCTGTTGCTGCCATTGGAACTGTTCTCGCATGGCATGCAGGGTTTCTCCAAAGGAGAATTCTTCTGGTGGGGAAGCAGCTGGAATGGATTCTTCAGCATCAGAATCTTCAAATTGGAAAAGGAGCCTCAGGCTGGTCAGTTATGTCTGATTCATGAGCAGAATCATCAGAAGACACTGGCTCAGGGGCTCTGCCGTAGGTCTCTTCTCTGGGGCTGCGACGCCCTGTCTGGCTGAGATTGCGATCCTCTAATTAAAGAAATTAACTCTTCTGCCAAAGAAAGCATTTGAGAACTAGAAGAGGGCCTGGATGAGGCCCGTTTTAACAGGCACTGATTTAGTAGTCTTGGCTGCTTTAGCCCTGGCGAAGGCCTTAATGGACATGGCTGCTGGAGGCCTAGCAGCACCACGCTGGGGTAGAGACATCCAAGGGATGGTATCTGATAAGTCAGTCACCGTAGTGGGTAAAATTTCTGAGGTCGATTCAAGAATTGTAGCAGGGGCCTCAGTTGTAAGAATAGGTTCAGCTGTACTTTGAGCAGTTTTCTCGGTTTCGCCGAAACCGAGACACTCGTTTGCTTTTGCCGTGGTTTCGGCCGAAACCGGATCATGAGTGTCGGTCTTTATCTTTGCGTTTTTGGGGTAGTCGGAGAATCCGGCATAATGTACGCAAAATCAGTACCGAAAAACTGTTCTGCAAACTCCGACCGACGCCTAAGCGGTCGTCGGTTGAAAGAGGCACAGGCCGAACAGGCTGCTACGTCGTGGGCTGGGCCTAAACAAGGCAGACAGTAAGAGTGGAAATCTTTATGAGGTATTTGTTTCCCACAGGTTAAACAATTGTTAACTTTTTCTGACATCGGCTGAGGCAAGAAAGAGTCCCCAACGGGGTACTTAGCTTTAGAAGTCTTCGAAGTAGTATTCGGTAGAAGTAATCTCTGGATCCGACCGACCGGCACTTGCGAACAGCTTCTGCTTCGGCCACGCGCAAGAAAGACTGAGGAAAATGGCGTCGGCTGATGCTTTTATACCCGAAGACCAGCAGAGATGACGTCGGGTGGAGTGCGACATCAGCCGAAGCCGGACCCAGACTTTGGAATCCGGCCGACTGCAGGGCTGCCTGACGACAGGACAACCCACTTGTTATGACTGCAGATGCATCCATGAAGGACATCTGCCCTTTACAAAGCCGAACTGGGTGGGGTCAAGTGTCTGTAGGTCCCCTATGTCGCTGTTTATGAGTTCCACAATGATCCTTTCCATAGCTTTGCAGACCAGGCTGGTTAACCTTATGGGGCGGTTGTTCCCAGGGTCTGTAGAGGTACCCCCTTTGTGGAGTGGGACCACTGTTGCTGTAGGCCAGTGTTCAGGTACATATCCTGTAGTAAGGCTAAGGTTAAATAGCATTTTTATGTGCGGGTTTAGCTCCTCTTGGAGTTCACGTAGCACGCAACCCGGGATACCGTCAGGTCCCATTGATGCTGTGTTTTTAGCTTTGATGAGGGCGGTTCTCACTTGGACATCTGAGATGACAGGGAGATTACATTCAGCTGGGATAAGTATTTCTTCTTTTGAGGGTGAGGGAGGGGAGAAATTTGCACTGAACCTGTCAGCCAGAATGTTGGCAACATCTGTGGGTTCAGTGTATTTTTTGTTGTTGTGAACCAACTCTGAGCATATCTGAGGATTTCCGCCCAGGTTTCTAACATAGCTGAAGAAGGCTTTGTGGTTATCTTTAGTGTCCTTAGCGATTTTTCTCTCAAAGTTGGCCTTGGATGTTTTTATGAGAGAACGCAGTTTTCTGCTAATGTTGATCAGAGATGTCTTCCCTTTATGGGATTTTGCTCTGACATGCAGTAGCTTCCTTCTTTCGTTATACAGTTTGTTAATGGCTGAGGTCCACCAGACAGGACGCTTGCCTTTGGTGGAGAGGGACTTGGATTTATTTGGGATTGCATGATCCATGCATCCTTGGAGATGTCCATAGAAAGCATATGTGAAGGATTCGGCATTGTGGGATGTGGTATCCACTGGCCCAGTGGGCTTAAAGGATACCATCTCAGTCTTAAGAAGAGTGAAGTCTACTTTTGAGAAGTTTTTCACTGTGGTCTTTTGTGCTGGGGGTGGAGGTGGGATATGTATATCCAGGGTGATTAGTTTGTGGTCAGATCTCACTAGTGAGGGGTATACCTCCGGTGTGCAGCATTTTGTCCCCATGTTTGTGATGATTAGGTCTAGTATATTATCTCCCCTAGTGGGAGAGGCGACTAGTTGTTCCAGTGCATTTGAATTTATGAATTCCAGGAACCTTTGGGCTAGGGTTAATATTGACAAAGCAGCCATTCTGATAAAAAGCTATTCATAACAGTTCTTTTGAACATATATGCTTCTATTTTGCAGCTCTCATGCACACACATCTAGCAAGCTGACCTTGTAAGCAGCTCTATTATTTGTATTCAAAACCATGCAATATTTTCCCAGACCTTTTTTCTGTTTGCTTCTTGAGAGTTTTTGTTGAAGTAAAACAAAATACATTTCAAAAAATATCATTTTAACTAAAAAAGAATGCACACAACTATATATACGAGTTTAAATAAAGTTTACCCCTCCAGATAGAAGCAGCTGTCCCAAACTGATAGCTGCATCCACATGCATTATCTATTCTAAAGTTAAAGATAACCAAGCTAAAGTTTATGTTCGAGCCGGTCTTCCTACTTGCACAGATTACTGACTGATCTTACCTCATTTTTGTTTTCTCCCGGATGAGAAAAGTAACTTGCATGCTTTCAGTAAACTGTAGCTTTTAGCCCTTAAGACAGTGCACTGGCTACCCTTAAATTAATTTATTAAATACAATTCTGCATGGATTAGTTTAAGTACGAAGGCTGCTGGATTCCCATATTAAAGTTTCAGACCTGCTAGCTCATTTCCCTTGATGACATATTTACCTTGTAAATTTCACTCCAAGCACACTGTTCAAACATTTCATAACTGCTAACAGCTGTAGGCTCCTTGCGCATTTTCCAAAAACAAAACAAAAAACAGCAAGCAATTTTGCAAAAGCAAAAAATAGCCCTTATAAATTTCACTCAGAATGGACACTTGTCAGATATTGCATGATTAATTTCTTGCACCTGTTTGCCCAGCTACAATCAGTTTTCTAATAAAAAATTAAACTGATTTTTTCTTGCATGTACAAAATTAAGAAAATCTGTAAATATTACTGTAACGTAGGTTCATACTAGGCTATCTGCCCTAGGGCATTTATAAGCCTATAGCCAGAGTGCGTTTGGCTTTCGCCACCCATTTTAAATGAATTTTGCTATGCCCTTTTTCGAGGTTAGTATACTGTGCCTCTGTCTAACAGTGACACAGCAGTGATACCAGGGGTAAACCTACGATCTCCCATCCACTCATCAAGATTACTCTTGAAGGGAGTCAATAAGGGACTCTGCCTAACCTGGACTGGGATTTTATTCCAGAATGAAGGGAGCCTCTGGGTTATGAATCTGTCCCTCCAGCATGTCCTATTTATTTCAGTGCTGAGGTTCAAGTCTCTGGAGCGCGTAGCTTGATGGGATTTGGATTTTCTGAGGTGCAGCATGTCCATTAATTCCGGGTTGGACATGGCTTTATACGTCAGGCACAGATCGCCTCTGAACAGGCGGTATGCCACTGAGTACAGCTGGAACCTCTTTAACTGGGCAGCATATGGCATCTGTTTGAGCCCTTTGATCCTCTTGGTGAGGTACTTTTGGGGTCTTTCCAGCTGCTGCAGGTGTCTGGTAAGGTACATCCCAAAAGGGGCACTGTACTCAATTATGGGCCTGATGAGGGATGAGTAAAGAGGCACGATGACCTCCCCTGATCTAGATGTGAATCCCTTCATGATTAGGTGGGCTATATAAAATGTTTTTCTAACCACTTTGGCCACGTGGTTGTCAAATGAGAGATTGCTATCAACTTGGGTCCCCAATTACTTCTTCTCTCCTTAAGGGATTACCACCTATGTGGTAATTTGTGGGCACTTTTTTTTTGCCAAAGGGGATGACAATACACTTTTTGGCATTTAGCTCGAGGCCATGGCTTTGGCACCAGCTGTCTGTTTCTATGAGGGCCTTTTGTAGGATGCTTGTGTCGGCTGGAGAGTCTATTATGGCGCCTAGTTTGCAGTCATCTGCGAACTTGGTCAGCCACAGTCCTTCCGTGTTGGTCTGTACCTCAGAGAAATATATACCGAACAAGAGAGGTCCCAGGACTGAGCCTTGTGGGATGCCACTTGTAACTGGTTTGGAGTCTGACATGGCTCCAGCAATTCTAACCATGTGGGTTCTATCCTGGAGCCAGTTTGCAACCCATCTAGTGACATAGGGGTTTATATTTAAGCTGGTAAGCTTATCTATAATGCCCGAGTGGGGTATTTTATCGAAAGCTTTTGCGAGGTCCAGGTAGGCTGTGTGAACCACCTTCCCCTCGTCAATGGCTTTGGTGACTGTTTCAAAGAAATCAACCAGGTTTAAGAGGCAGGATCTGCCCTTAAAGCCGAACTGGGTAGGATCCAGTGTCTGTAGGTCCCCAATATCTTTATTTATGAGGTCCATGATGATCCTTTCCATAGCTTTGCAGACCAAGCTAGTCAGGCTTATGAGGCGATAGTTTCCAGGATCCGTTGAAGCACCACCATTGTGGAGAGGGACCACTGTTGCTGTACGCCACTCTTTGGGTACATATCCTGTAGTAAGGCTGAGACTGAACAGTAGTTTTATGTTTGGGTTTAGCTCTTCTTGGAGTTCATGTAGGACGCAGCCCGGGACACCGTCTGGTCCCATTGATGCTGTGTTTTTTGCTTTGGAGAGGGCGGCTCTTACCTGAGCATCTGAGATGTCAGAGGGGCAGCACTCTGCTGGGATAGATATTCGCCCTTTTGGTGGGCGGGGGGGGGTGGGGTTTGCGCTGAACCTGTCAGCTAGACTGTTGGCAATGTTTGCGGGTTTGGTGTACTTTTTGTCATTTTGGACCAATTCTGAGCATATCTGGGAATTCCCACCCAGGTTCCTAACATAACTAAAGAAAGCCCTGTGATTATCCTTACTGTCCTGTGCAATTTTTCTCTCGAAGCTGGCCTTAGACGATTTTATGAGTGCCCGTAGTTTTTTGCTAATACTGATCAGAGATGCCTTCCCTTTTTGGGATTTTGCTCTATCATGTAGTAGCTTCCTCCTTCTATTGTATAGTTTGTTTATGGCTGGGGTCCACCAGACAGGACGTCTGCCTTTGGATTCGGTCTTGGTTTTATTTGGGATTGCATGATCCATGCATTCCTGAAGGTATTCATAAAATGCGTTTAATAAAGGATTCTGCGGTCTGGGCCGTATTTTGCACAGGTCCGGAGGCTTTGAAGGATTCCACCTCTGTTTTGAGGAGTGTGAAATTTGCTTTAGAGAAGTTTTTCACTGTGGTTTTCTGGGCAGGGGGTGGGGGTCGGGATGTGAATATCCAGTGAGATTAATTTAGGGTCTGTTCTTACCAGTGAGGGATACACTTCTGGTCTGGAGCAGAGAGTCCCCATGTTGGTGATGATCAGGTCCAGTATGTTTTCCCCTCTTGTGGAAGTGGTAACAAGTTGTTCCATAGCATTTGAGTTTATAAATTCTAGGAACCTTTGGGCTAGGGTGTTGGAGCTAGAGTAATGCTCCCAGTCTGTGTTTGGGTAGTTGAAGTCGCCCAATATAATGGTGTTTGGAGAGACCTTCATATTTTCCAGTGTTCTCAGGAAGGCCGAGTGGGGTTCCTGGGTTTGGGAGGATGGTCTGTAGCAGGCTATAAACTGGAAGGCAATTTTACCCACTGTTAGTTGCACATGGATAGTCTCTGATGCTTCGTGCTGTGCCACCAACCTGGAGGTGTGGGTATCTGTGACGAATATTGATACTCCCCCTCCTTTTGTGGTTCGGTCCAAGTTTGGGGCCAAAAAGCATGGTATGAGGTATAACCTGGTAGTGCTGGGGTGCTCTCGGGAGCCTTGAACCAGGTTTCTGTTACTGCACAGATATCCATGTTCTCCATGCTAAGGAGAGTTTCGAGTGCGTGCATCTTGAGGTTTAGACTTCTGGCGTTGAGTAGCATTACTCAGTTTCTTAGTCCTTGTGATACCTATGGAGGTGGGTTTGTCTTTTGAGCCTTGCCTAAAAAAGGCACTATGGGGGTAGCAAGAGCCTTTGCCAATATCCGAAAGCCCAGGGGTGACAGGTGCAAGCCGTCCCTAGCGAAGCATCGTGGCTTGTCGAGCATGTCATCCCAGGCTGACAGGCATTGGATCCCCTTTGAATGACACTAATACTTAAGCCAATTGTTGAAATTGATCATCTTGTCTTCATATTGTGGCATCATTCTTGGTGAGGGTAAGATGCTACTCAAGGTCAGGGTCATACCGGCCTGGGCTACATGCTCAGAGTGCTCCTCTATGTCTCTTTTCATGTAGTCCAGGGAGGTACGTCTCAGGTCATTCACACCAGCATGGACAATGACACAGTCATATTTGTACTTGCCTTGGAGTGACCTGAGTGCTTGTGTTATGTGGCGGATCCTAGCGCCCGACAGGCAGCTCACTGTGACATTCTTGTTCAGCCTGGTGAGCGGGATGTTAGTGTGCCTGATGATAGAGTCACCTATTACAAGTGTATCAGGTGTGTTGTTTAGCCTTAAGGGCTGTGACTGTTCGGCACACTGGCTTTGTGAGCTACGTGTTGCACGTGTTTTGTTTTGGTGTAGCCGTTGCTTGGGTGTCTGCTTTGCAGGTCTCTGCTGCTTAGGCAGATTTTTATTTAGAGCCTCCGAGTATGTTTTTGTGTGTTTGTGTGTTTGGTTTGCTGTTGTGGTAGGTCTAGCGATACTGGAATTTTACTGAGTAAAAACCACGGAATCCACCACGAAGTAAAAAAGTTCTTTATTCACCACAAAGTAAAACAAACAAGCGCTTTCACATACACCGAGCATGCTTCATCAGGTTACTGGAATTTTAGTGAGTGTGGTTTCCTTCTCCTCCTGACTGGTACGCCAGTACCGAGTTGAGAGAGCTTAGCCTCCAGTTTGGCTATATGGTTGCATCTCTCACATGTGTTGGAATTTGTTGGGAGGAGGAGAGGGTTGTCTGTGTACATGAGGCAGTTGTAACATTGCCTCAAGATTCACAGATTCACCAGATGGACCGGAGAGGAGATTGACAACTGACCTTTGGACATGCTAGAATAGTATTGGGAATTCCTTTATAATTGAAAAAAAGGGCCAATGGGGAACAAGGTACTCAAGGGGAGTTTGTGAGGGTGTAGTGCTTTTAATTTTTTAGTGCTGACTTATATAATTGCTTTAGTGAGCAAGTGCCTGGTAACTTAAATGCAATGTGTTACAGGTAACAAATGCAAAAACGACAAACTGTAACTTTCTTTCAAGTGAAACAAGGAAATAAGTACAGTAAGCAATGCAGATATCACTAGGGATCCACAGAAGCACTGAAAAGCCGCGTTTTAGGTGGAATTAGCGTTTCAGGGAAATAAGCAAACAAGCATATAAACAAAGCTAGATTCAGCAGGCCTGGATCTAGTCTATGCTACAGCAAACAAGGTGTACCAATTTCAGTAAGAAACAGTTCAAATATGCAGGCACTATAAGCCTTTAACCAGAAATTCCCAGCTCAGAAGGGCAGAGTCCAGCCTCTCCTCCCACAAGAGTGCAGACCGTGAACCTTCTTAATGTAAAATACCTGGCCTGAAGCCCAAGTGCTTAAACCAGAACTAATACACTTTTAGAACAACAGACACTGAGCCCTCAATCAGCAGTTCCCAACTTAGAAGGATGTAAGATATCTGTTCTGCCACTACAGTGCAGACCACAAACCTTAATGTAAAACAACTGGTCTGAAGCCCAAGTGCTTAAACTAAAAGGCTTAGAATGAGTTACACCAAGCATTAATAAATACAATTGAGTACTTTTAAGATGACGCAAAAGCAAAATAAAGTAGGAAGAAACACAAATACAGTAAAAGCTGATAATTTTTTTTTTTTTTTTCACAACTGAACTTCTTAGGTAACAGAAGGTTGAAACCCGAGACAGCTTCTTCTTGTGGAACAAAAGCTCTTTGAACAGATGACACCTTAGGAACACAATCCTGTATGATGGCATTAAAGTCTTTTGAATGTTCTCTTGGAATCCCAACTTGTGTAAGAAATCTCCCATCCAAGTGAGATATCCTTCACACACTGAAAAAGACTCTGCAAAGATAAGCAAGTCATCTCAATGTGGAAAAATGTGGCCTGCATTGAGCCATAACCAGAGCTAAATGCTCTGTGGGCAAACCTGGTGCAGTGGACAGTCCAACAGGCACAGTACTGATAAGGTTGTGTACGTCTGGATTGCATTAAGAAATGCCTGACGTCATGATGAATAGTGATGTGATGATCACAATCTGTTATATCTAGTGTTACCGGGAAACTTAAATAAGGAAGAAGGGGTATTGGGTTGTGAAGTAACAGCATTCTGAACTTCGACTGCATTATAAATTGGTTTAGGAAAGAAAGATCCAGAACTAGTTTCCAAGTACTTTCTGTCTTTCAGACCAAAAACAACCTTTAATAAAAACCTTTCCCAAATTGGAAGGATGACCTGGCTCTGTTACTAACAGAAACATATATTGAATGACTAGGGGTGGGTTGGTGTGGCGACTGAAAAATTACCCCCTGGGAAGGAGAAACTTCCTTCCACTACCATTTGTAACCTAGATGGATGATCTTCAGTACCAATTTGTCTGAAACCATCTGTTGTCTAAGACAGAAGGGGAAATTCTGACATACTAGAAAGGAAAATGGACACCTGAGCAGGACAAGGTCCCTTAAATAGCCATTTTGGAACCCCCTGTCATTTCTTCAAAAACATCCGTTTACCAGTATTTTACAGAGTCCATTTAAATTGCTTCTTGCCAAAACTGGATAAGGGGTTACAGGATCCCTTACAAAAATTAGGAAAAGGAGGGCTGGAAAATCTTGGACATTCTCTTATCAGCTTACGACTCACACATTTTGATAAGCTCTGTAGCAGAGGGACCAAAACTAAATCTCTGTACAAAGGAGGAATTAAAATCTCATTTTCCAAGTTATCGTGGAGTTTCTGAGAAGGCAGCCATGCAAACCTCCTCAAAAACAATACCAGGGCCACATCCCTGGAAGTAGCGAGAGTCATGCACGTGGTTTAAACAAGGAGTGATTACCTGTAAATGAAAGAAACTAAACCATTTAAAGCAGATTTTTCACTCAAGAAAAAATGCAGACAAAAACTTACTCATACTTGCACAATTACTCAAAAGGAACCTAACATATGAGCCTGCCAATTTAAAATTTTGAAAAAAATCAAAATGGCAGAAACATACACCTTTTCCCCAATTTAGCAATTATTTCTCCATCCTTGTCAGAAGTGTAGGATTGTTATTAACTAAAATGTTTAGCAAAGAAT
>NC_056735.1:901610462-901634619 GCF_019279795.1 Protopterus annectens
ACCTTTATTTCTTAAGTATTCAACTGAGTTGCCACCTTTAACATTCCTATAAGAAAAGTGCAGTCCGGGTCTGAACTGTCTGCAAACAGCTACAGTTAACTTTGAGTATGTGTCAAGTGTTTGAGCCAATCTTTATTTTCCCCTGAGAGCACTGTGCTTTGGCTGTAAGCAGCCCCCACCACCACCACCACACATCTTCCACTTTCTCTTATTCCCTTCTAGCAAATAGTATCCATAACTGATCAATACTGTGTGTTTGTTTATTTAAACTATACCACAATAGCCTACTGATACAAGGTTATCCTGGTTTTCCACCTGAGAAATTAAGACAAGACTTACAGTTTCAGAGCAGTCCTTGGTCAATTGTGATTGTTCTTAACACATACTTTTCTTGCTTTGGCTCATTAGCAGCAGTACAAAGAACTGCCTGCTCACACCCTTGTTCTCCCTCCCTTCCCTGTTTATTACCTTAAGACAATCCCAGAGTTAATAAATATTACCTGTGGCAGGCACCATTTGTAAAACTACAATCCACTCTGCTACAGGCCCCATGAAGGCTCAGTGTCTCTCCAGTAAGTGTTTTACAACTGTAAATGCCTATTTATGTTGAATTGTATTAGACATTTTACAACTGTATATGTTTATGTTGAATTGTGTTAGACATCTAATATGTTTTATGCTTTATTTTTGATGTTACTATGGCATGCACCAAGTTGTTACTAGTATAATAGTATGTATGGTCTATTTGCATAGCTGCACCTTGTTCACTAATGTTATTCATGTAATAGTGTTGTGTGTAGACAGCTCATACTAGTGTCTAAATTATTTCTATATGTTTGTGCTGTTACTGGTGGATAGAATCACATTAGAGAACCACGACAGATTGCTGCTCGCTATATTTTTATCTGTGGCTGCATAACTGTCTGGGTTTTCTAATGTTCTTCCAATTGGCTCAGTATCTGCATATACTAAGTAGTGGTTCAGGACATTGTCCTGCATGTGCTAGCTATTTGCTCAGTGTGTTTTTTATAATCTTTATAATATATATTTACCATCTCAAAAGTGCTTACTCCTCTCTGTACTCTTCTTTTCTAGACCTAACACCACTCTTAAGTATTCAATCATGTGCCACCTTTAACATTCCTATAAGAAAAGTGCAGTCCGGGTCTGAACTGTCTGCAAACAGCTACAGTTAACTTTGAGTATATGTCTAACTGTTTGAGCCAATCTTCATTTTCCCTTGGAGAGCACTGTGCTTTGGCTGTAATCAGCCCCCCCACCACCACCACACACATCTTCCACTTTCTCTTATTCCCTTCTGTTAGCAAATAGTATCCATAACTGATCAATACTGTGTGTTTGTTTATTTAAACTATATTACAATAGCCTACTGATACAAGGTTATCCTGGTTTTCCACCTGAGAAATTAAGACAAGACTTACAGTTTCAGAGCAGTCCTTGGTCAATTGTGATTGTTCTTAACACATACTTGTCTTGCTTTGTGATTGTTTCCAGTCCCTCATACACGAACCTAACAGGGTCTCTACCCGCTTCTCCCACCCTGCCCCTATTCCCTCCCACCCCCAGTGGTCCCACCTTTATTGCACTCAAACCCCTCCCATCTTTCCAATAGCCAACCACAGCGCTATCCCAACACTACCTCCTCCATATTCCCTCTACTATCACACCTCCTCAACTGACATGTACAAGCATATCTTTCCTTTGCTCACTACATGCACTCTCCTTGCATATCTTACATCCTACCAAAGCTCCATCATTCCCCTACTCAACCACTACCACTGTACTACTACTCACACCACCACCCATGTCTCACCCATACTCAGCTCCCCTCCCACCAGCTCAAGAACCATCCCTATGCACCCCCCACATATTCTACCAACTATATTACTCAAACGTAAAGCATCCCTACAATTTAACATAGTAACCCTCCCACCATACCTATTACCCACAGAGAACAATCATAAAATTTCCCTTATAAGCAAACACATTCAAAAACTGAGAAAACTAATAATCTCATGCATATCAAAACTAGCCCTAAGTGGAGACATCCACCCCAACCCTGGCCCTACCATCTTCAACCCCAATCCTCATAATCAGACTAAAAACCACATCTTCTCCCATATTACAGCCAATAGAAAGCCAAGTGACTTCCTTCTACTAAGCCTAAATATTAGAAGTATATCCAACAAAGTCCATGAACTCCATGCCACCATAGACTTATACTCCCCAGATATAGTCATCCTGACAGAAACCTGGCTAAAACCTCACATTACCAGTGAGCAAACACTCCCTACAGGTTACGGCATACTAAGAGTAGACCGGCTAAACAAAAAAGGAGGTGGTGTAGCTATAATATTTAAACAACATCTAAACATCCAGATCTTAAAATCATCAGCTCCACAAATAGGCAATAAAGAAATAATATATACCAACCTCAAAATTAACCAAAACAAAACCATCAACATAATTGGATGCTACTTCCCACCTGGCCAAAACATCCCTCCACTAGAAAACCTCCTCAGCTGGTCTACCCACCATCTCCCCCAAGAAACTATCATCTTAGGTGATTTCTGGCAATCCTGTTCTGGCAACAATCCAACCCATCATGTACACCTTCATAGCTTCACCCAACTAGTCCAGTCACCAACAAGGATAAATAAAAACTCCAGCAAGCACTCTACCCTGGATTGGATACTAGTCAGTAAGAACCCCCAGTCATATATAACAGGCTGCTTATCAGATAGCCTCAGTGATCACTCCCCAACATTCCTACTCAAAAAATACCTGTACCAAGCTAAACCTGTCATCTATCACAAATACGTAAAAATAACTTTAACCCACTCACATTCATCTCATCCCTCAAAGAATGTAACTGACATGCTCTAAAGTACCTCAGTCTAGATGACGAGTTGAATCTGTTAATACTACCTTCCTGAACATCCTTAATTACCATGCCCCCATAAGATTTTCCAGAACCAAAGCACAACCCTCCCCATGGCTACAGAAAACCACTAAGTCAGAAATGAAAAACAGGGATAAAGCCTGGGAGCACTGGCAAAACCAAAACCCCGCAGCTAGACAGAAATTCCTCGAACTATGCAATAGAGTCAAAAGCTAATAAAACAGGACAAATTCCAATACTACCAGTCTGCCCTAGACTCCTCACAACACAGCCCCAAACAATTCTGGTCCTCCATAAACTCCATCATCCACCCAGTTAAAGTCAGTACCCTCCTCCTAACATCCCTCACTCCTCAGAAAATATTGCTACCTCATTCAACACACACTTCACCCAAACCATACTATCACTAGCTAAACAACACAACCTCCCTCCAACCCACACCTTCAACTAGTAATCTCCCACTGTCTTCTCTTTTCTCCTGTACCTACCTCCAACATAAAAAACTCTTAACTAAACTTAAACACAGAAAATTAGGAGCAGACAACCGCCCAAGTGAATACCTACAAATCGCAGCTGATGCTCTGGCCTACACAGTATCCATCTTGATTAACCGATCTCTGTCAGAACGTTATGCTCCCACATTGTGGAAAGTCTCACATATAATTCCCTCCACAAAGGCGGACCCTCTGCAGAACTAACCAATTACCCCATAGTTATTCTCTCTCCACTCTCCAAAATACTAGAGAGATGCATACACTCTCAGGTCTCACACTACCTCCTTACTAACAACCTCCTTTCCAGTACTCAGCATGGTTTCCACCCAAACCATAGCACCACCACTGCCTTACTCTCCTTTACAAACACTATCCTTCAGCATAAAAACAATGGCTATCTCTCCTCTGCTACTTTCCTAGACCTATCTAAAGCATTTGACATGGTCCCACACAAACAACTTATCTCTGTCCTCAATAACCTATCCTTCTCACAATCAGTCACCAACTGGTTTCAGAGTTACCTGTCTGACCGCCAACAATCCGTTGTATGGCAGAATAACATATCTCCCCAACTACCTGTCTCCATAGGGGTTCCCCAAGGATCCATCCGTGGACCCCTACTTTTCTCTGTTTACACCAATAATCTAGCCTCTGCCACCAAACATGGCACACATCCAATACGCAGATGACTCTACCATCATCTGCTCAGCCCAGTCCCTACCCAAACTGCAAAAAGTCAAACAGGAAGCCTTTTCCTCTGTTGAAACATGGTTATCCGATGCCCAATTAATACTCAACCCAAACAAAACTAAACAACTCATCTTCCAACCCACCAAACATACTCAAAACAACTCTCACTTTAACATCACAGCAAAATACAACACCACTATATACCCAACTGAACACACCAAATTGCTAGGAGTGGAAATAGACAATAAACTAAAATTTGACATTCACATATCCATGACCATAAAAAAGTCCACAAAAAACTAGGAGCATTATACAGAAATAAACAATTTCTCACCAAAGCAGCAAAGATTTCAATAGCAAATTCCCACCTTATCTCCACCCTACTTTATGCCTCTCCAGTATATACCAACCTAAGGCAATGTGATCTAAACAAGCTAGAGACCTGCTACAATAAAATCGCAAAATTCACCACAGGGGCATCCCCGTAGTCACCACTGTCTCTCACTTGCTGAACTGGGCTGGCTTGAACTCCCTCACCTCCTTCAGTGGTATCAACTCTCACTCACCCACAAACTAGTAAACCATCCACTAAATGTCCCATCCCTCCAGAATCTACTCCAACCCTATCGCACCACCAGACCACTAAGATCCAGCAACAAAAATCACTTGCAGATCACTAAAGCCAATAACTCTGCTGGTGAAGCACTATTCTCTTGTGCCATAGCCAAATTATGGAACTCACTCCCACCCACAATTACCTCCGTACCATCATGCACCAACTTCAAAACTTTATTAAAAGCGCACCTAAACACGTGCTGGCTATGCCCTTGCAACTCCCACTCTAATATCATCCACCCCATCCAACTACTACCTTTCTTTCACCTCCACTAACTTCCTTGATGATAGCAAGCTCAGATGCTCATAAGCCTAGTACTTATTATACAGCAGGAACTTCTCATTGTTACATTTGTTAATGCCTGTTATGTACTTCACAGATAAAGATTCTAGTTGTCTACTGATGTACTATGTTCTTCATCTGTAAATATGTTGTAAGTAATTTCTATGTTAAATTGTTAATCATTATGCAATCCAATGTAACTACTGCCTGTTTATTTTACTGTGGAGCTTTTCTCCCCGGGCCTCCGCTGAAAATGGACCCACGTCCAGTCGGACACTCCCAGTCAACAAATTTAAATAAATAAATAAATAAATAAATAAATAAAATCTTTGGCTTCTCTTGTCTGACTTTTAGGAGGACCTTGGGTAGAAGAGGCAGAGGAGGAAAGGCATAAACCGACAGGTTTTTCCAACTGAAGGATAGGGCATCCACTTTCCATGCTTGTCTGTGATAAGTCCTTGTGCAGAATATTTTCAACTGATAATTTTGAGGCGAGGCAAATAGATCTATGTCTGGGGCTCCCCCATTTCTCTGTTATCATGCTGAATACTTGTGGATTTAGTTTCCACTTGTGAGGATCCATAAGGTTTCTGCTTAAATCGTCTGCCAGAATGTTGTTTTCCTGGCAGGAATTGAGCTTAAAGATTTATTTGGTAGGTCAAAGCTGTGTCCCACAGTGCCATGGCTAATCTGCAAAGGGGGTATGAGTGTGTGCCCCCTTGCTTGTTTATATACCACATGACTGTGGTGTTGTCCGGCTTTATCAGTAGTTGTCCTGGATGAAGTAAGTCCTTGAAGGCTGTTAGAGCATTTTGAACAGCTAGCATCTCTTTCTGGTTGATATGTAGATGCATTTGATTTGGTGCCCATATGCCCTGAATGCATCTTCCTGCCATGTGGGCCCTCCAGGTATAATCTGATGCGTCTGTTAAGGTTTGGCTGGGAGGGGATAGAGTGAAGGGCCGTCCCATGTTTTGGTGACAGGCCTTTGCCCACCCTAGAAACTCCTGTTGCAGGCAGGGGATGAGAGGAATCATTGTTTCCAGACTGTGTGAATGTTGACTCCATAAACTTTTTAGGTACCATTGAAGTTTCCTCATATACAGTCTTGCATATGGAAGTAGTAGGATGCAGGATGCCATGAGGCCCAGAGCCTGCAGAATTTGTCTTGCATAAGACTGGGTTTTTGTTGCCATCAGTTTGAAGTAAGTAGTCAGTTGCCTTTGTTTGTCTGGAGTGAGGTAAGCCATCTGGGCAGTTGTATGCAAGCTTGCACCCAGGAATGTTATCTTTTGAGAGGGTACCAGTTGTGATTTCTTTTCATTTATTGTGTACCCTAGGCATGCTAGAAGCCTTTTCACAAATGCCAGGTGTCGTAGAAAAGTGAATACTTCTTTGTCTGCAAAATGCAATTACTGGTGCCAGGCACTTTGTAAAGACCCTGGGCGCAGTAGATAAGCCAAAGGGCAGTGCAGAGAATTGGTAATGCATTAAGCCAGCCTTGAATCTGAGGTATCTTCTGCACGACTGTCTTATTGGGACATGCAGGTATGCCTCTTTTAAATCTAAAGTCACCAGCCAAGCATTCTTGCCCAGCATGGGCAGAAGCTATTGCAAAGTGAGCATTTTTAATTTTGGAATGTCCAGGTATGTGTTCAAAATCGATAAATCCAGTATTGGCCACCAGGCCTTGCCCTTTCTGGGTACCAAGAACAATCGAGTAAAAACCTTGTCCTTTTTCCTGTTCTGGTACTGTCTGAATGGCCCCCATATCCATGAGGGACGTAACCTGTTTCTGTGCCTCTGCCCATTGGTTTTTTGGCAGGTCTGGCCAACCATTTGTCATTGGCAAAGTGTGGAAATGGAATCTGTATCCTTGTGATACGATGTTCAGTACCCACTTGTCCTGGGTTACTAACTGCCAATTTTGAGCAAAAAGTGCTAATTTTCCCCCTATGGGTGCTGACAAAAGATAAGTGCTTGGTGTAGGCAGAGGGAAGTCATTGGGATTGCTTTCTGTAGGTTTGTGCTTTATCTCCTCCAGATTTGGAGGTGGATGCGCCCCATTGCTTTGACCTGTATGAGTCTTGAGCCTGGTACCTGGAACCCTTAGGGCATCCGGATTTGACCCTTTGAGCTCTGTCTGACACAGGAAAGGACCAATTTTTTGTAGGCCAGTGTCTACTGAATCTAGGTGGCTGCACTTGTAAGAAATCTTTAACAGTTCGCATAGACTTAGCTTTGACTTCCATTTTCTTTAAAACCTCTTCTGCCTTAATATCAAACAGAGAATCATGCTGTAAAGGTGCATCTAGCAATTTAGCTTTAACATGAACATGCAAATTTTGTTCCTTTAACTAGGCATGCCTCCTGATCACAGATCCAGTAACTGCGACCTTGCAGGAGGCATCTAAAGAATCAAAACCACATTGCAAAGTATGCTTTCCAACTTGTTCAGCTGTATGCAATAATTCCTGTAAATCCTTATTTTCTGCACATTCTGAAATCAACATAATTTTCTGTTTCAACAATTCCATAACATGTTGTTGGTACTTAAGCATATGAAATTGACAGTTTAAGGCCCTGATTGCCAAGGTTGCAGATGTATAAACCTTTTTTCCCCATCTATCCAGCGCACTTGAATCTCTGTCGGAGGGGGTAGGGTTTTTTGCTGAATAGTTTGAGGATCAGCAGCAGGGTTTCTAAATAAAAATTTATGAGAGTCAGGGACCCTGTAATACCTGTCAGGCTTACTGGGAGCCAGAGGTAAAGAGTCAGGGGTCAGGACCGACTCCGAAAAAAACATCATCCACAATGTCTAACACAGGGGGAATGGCTAAAGGCTTGTGCTGAGGGAGAAGGAGGAAATCCCTGAGCCTCTTTTTTGATTCTGAGAAGTCGTGACTCTCCCAATGAAAATGCTCCCTCAAAGTATGCAAGGTTTCTCCAAATGAATAATCCTCAGAAGGAGATGCAGATGGTATAGACTCCTCAGCATCAAATCCTCATAAGGAGGTAAAGATAATTCCTGACCAGAAGAGGAAACAGAAGAAATAGAAACCTGATCTGAAGATTCATAGTCAGTGTCTTGCCTAGGCCTCTTATCTGGAGGGGGATGGGTGCCCCTGATCAAGGTAATAAGGTCTTCAGCCATTTTGATCATCTGTTTTTTAGGCATAGAGGCCTGTGCACATGGCTCAGGTGTCATTTTTTTAGTTTTAGAAGGTGTCTCTGCCTTTGGTTTTGCAGATTTCGTCGGTTTGATATAAAAATGTTGAGGTCTGAATACACCCTCAGAAGCCGGTGCCTGTTCAGCGGCTCTGGACCCATCCGAGGGAGATACATCCGTCGGTCCAATACCCTGAGTATCTTACGGCATGCCGGACTACACATGGGTGTCAGTAGAGGCCTGCGACTTGAAGGTAGCAGGTATCAGGGGCTGCGAAAGCGCCTCATTGAGTACCGGTGAACCGGCGACTGGCTTAGGAGAAACTTCACCGTCGGTTTTGGATCTCGACTGCATTTCTCTGCCCTTTTCTTTGTGTTTTTTACGTACTCCAGTAGGCGGATTACTATCCGACGACATCTCTGGGTAGTTAAATCTGTTTCCAAAATACTTGGATGCAAAAATATACCAACGCTTAATAGTGCATTGGTTAAATCTAGCACAAAACCGACAGCCAGGCACATTGTGATCAGGGCCTAGGCAAGGAATACTGAAAAAATATTTTGATCTCTCTCTGCTTACTGCTTGCTGCTTCTTGCTGTGGGATGGATCTGAAGTGTTCTTAAGACACTCAGTCTTGCTGGCTGGATTCTGCTAAAATTCAAAGTCTAGTTATATTTGCATTCACAGTCTGTTGCATACAGAAACTTGCAGAATATACACTGATGAGAGAATATACTTTGCAGCATCAACTTTAGAGAGCAGTAACAAATAACTTTTTATAATAAACCAAACGGAAACACGTTGCAGGCTTAAAGTACTGTTCCAACTTTACTTCTCATATAGTACAGATGATGAGAGATATAACATTTACCTTAGGACTTGTGTCCCTACCATACCTCTAACATAGCTGGATTTATACAGCTCTTTATATACAGTTTTAGTCCTGTAGAAACAATACTAAGCTTCCTTGTTTAACAATGTCTTGTAAGAGACCAGCTTTTCTGACAGTGTGAATATCCTGTAACAGTGTCCTGATGTCCATGTAGAAAAATAGAAGTTATGTCCTTACCATAACGTTCCATGTGGAGTGTTCATCTCGCCTTTGTTCTTACACCTGGGTTCGGAGCCAATCCTCGGCTCCGTGTCGGCCGCTTGACAAAGCTCTGCATCGAGAAGAAGCTCGAGACCAACCTAACTCCCACAATCCCCCTCTGCCTTTACCTCAGATCTAGCTTGCAAGCAAACCAGCAGAGAAGAGAAGAGAGCATAACACTTTCATACCAACAACAAATACGTATTTACATAGTACAACAACTGTTCCAGGCAGAAGCCGGAGAATAAACTAGGCACCTAAAATGGACGTTCTTCCTGAGGGAGGGAGGGTGGGAATGTAAGAACAAAGGCGAGATGAACACTCCACATGGAACGTTATGGTAAGGACATAACTTCTATATGTGAGAGTATTCAATCTCGCCGTTTGTTCTTACACCTGGGTAGCGTCCCTAGCTCCTTGTTCCTGAGGAACTCAAGGGAGAACGTTCCTGAGCACAGTGGAACCAAAGGTTGCCCTGTCCCTAGAAATCCTATCCACTTTGTAATGAGAAATGAAGGTATGTGGTTTAGACCAAGTAGCAGCCGCACAAATAGTGTCTAACGGTAGGCGAGCTGCATGAGCCAGGGATGTAGATACTGATCTTGTAGAGTGCCCTTTGGGCTTGACAGGTAAAGTTTGCTCAGAGGCAGTGTAGACAAAGATAATACAGTCAGTAAGCCATTTAGACAAGGTTCGTTTGACCGCCATACCCTTCTTGTTGTCTGAGAAGGCTACAAAGAGCTGGTCTGTTTTCCTGTGATCCTTTGTTCTGTCCAAGTAAAATCTGAGTTGTCTATGAATGTCTAACTTGTGTAACATATATTCCAATTTATTGGAGTGATTCTTGAAAATGTGGGCAATTCAATGGACTGATTAATATTATTAATGGAGCAGACTTTGGGAAGAAAGGATGGATTAGTGCGAAGAGAAACTCTGTCAGGGTGAAAAATCAAATAAGGATGTTGAACTGAAAGAGCCTGAAGCTCAGATACCCGCCTGGCATGTGATAGCCACCAGAAAAAGGGTCTTCCATGACAAAAACTTCAAAGGACAGGAAGAGGCTGGTTCAAAAGGTGGTAGCATCAGCTGAGACAAAAGAAGGTTCAAGTTCCAAGGTGAAGTAGGAGTTCTAACTGGAGGTCTAATGTGGAAGGATCCTTTTAGAAACGCCTTACAAAGCCTGTGAGCCATAATAGGAGCCCCACTTTCTCCCACATGAAAGTTTGATATGGCAGCTAATTGCACTCCCAAAGAGGCAGGAGAAGCCCTTGGTGGAACAATTGTCAAAACTCCAAGACTTTATTCAGAGGAGCTACTAAGGGATCCAATTGTTGTGTAGTTGCCCAATGTACAAACGCCCATTTACTGGTGTAAGTCCTCGAAGTGATTGCTTTATGAGAAGCCACCAGGATATTTTGAACTGCAGGGGATAAAAAGATCAGACCTGGCTAAGAAGAGCGGAGCAGCCAAGCTGCTAGTTTGAGGGAGAGAAGCGGCGGATGGAGAGCCCCTGATGAATGGGTCAGTAGATCCGGCTCTGGGTCCAGGATCCAGGGTTCCCGCATTTGGTGTTCTAGAAGAAAGGGAAACCATATTTGACGAGGCCAGAATGGGGCAATGAGGATAATTGTCCTTTGCAGGTTGCTGGCTTTCTGCAGAAATTTCAAAATCAGGGGAACAGGAGGAAAAGCGACAGGAGACCCGGGGCCAATCGTGAACCAGACCGTCCCTTGGGACTTCCCTGAGGGGTAATAGGGCAAAATAGCTCCTGCATTTGGCGTTCATTGAAGACGCAAACAGATCGCAGGAAGGCTGGCCCCACTTGCGAAAAATCTCCTTCGCAACTGACTGTTTGAGGGACCACTCGTGAGGTAACAGGATGGCTCTGCTCAACCTGTCCGCTATGACGTTGGATAACCCCGGGATGTGCGTTGCTATCAGAAAGCAACCCGTGGACTCCGCCCATTTCCAGATTCTCATGGCCTCTCTGCATAGTTGATAAGACTTGGTTCCCCCTTGCTTGTTTATGTACCAGACTACAGACATGTTGTCCGTCTGGACTGCAATTGTCCCTAGAGGAAGAAGGGGAGCAAAGTGTTGCAACACTAGGAACACTGCCCTCAACTCCAGAACATTGATATGCAGATTGTATTCCAAATTGGTCCATTCGCCTTGGACTGTCTGTCCCTGAAAGATGCCCCCCACCCTATCAGGGAAGCGTCCGTGGTCACTGTTGCTGTTGGAGTGGGTAGCACAAAGGGTCTTCCATTGGAGAGATTGCAAGTTCAAGCCACCAAGCCAGGTGCGACTTGCATATGTTTGTGATGTAGATCTCGTGTGTCAGGGGTAGCTTTTGGAACGACCACTGTGCAAACAGAAGCCATTGAAGAACTCTCATATGCAGTCTTCCCAAGGGTATGGCAATGAGAGAAGCTGCCATGAGGCCCAAAACCTTCAGAACCAGTTTCGCTGGGGACTTTCTGGAAGAGAGAAGAAGAGATATATGATTTTGCAGGGATGCTATCCTTTCTGGGGGAAGCCTTAGAATTAAGCACTGCGTATCCAATTCTGCTCCTATGAATGAGATATGCTGTGATGGCTGTAGTAAGGACTTTTCGAAATTTACGGAAATTCCGAGATGAACACAAAGCTGTAGTGTGTAATCCCTGGCCTGAATCAGTCAACGCTCGGTGGTGGCAGAAAGGAGCCAGTCGTCCAGATACGGAAACACCTGGAATCCGAGGCGCCTCAAGTGAGACGCTACCACTGCCATACATTTGGTGAAGACCCTGGGGGCTGAGGTCAGACCAAAGGGCAGGGCTCGAAACTGAAAGTGACTGGCTCCCAGCCGGAAGCGCAAGTGATCCCTGGACGCCCTGGCCATTTTGATGTGGTAGTATGCGTCCTTCAGATCTATTGAGCACATCCAGTGGTCCTTCTTTAAGAATGGAAGGATTGATTGAAGCGTGACCATTCGGAACTTTTCTTTCTTGATAAAGGTATTGAGTTTGCTCAGGTCCAGAATTGGCCTCCAGTCCCCTGTTTTCTTTGGAACTAAAAAGAACCTTGAGTAAGTTCCGAATCCTCTTTGGTCCGCTGGGACTGGTTGGATGACTCTTTTTTTCTAGCAGCTTTGAAATTTCTGTAGCTGCAGGGCCTCGCAGATGGGGCGGCACATCTGGAAGTCTTTTCTGTGGAATTGGGGGCAATAGAAAGGGAATTTTGTAGCCTCTGGTAACAACGCTTTTTACCCAATTGTCTGATGTTAGATTTTGCCAGGCCTGTGGGTACAAAGCTAAGCGACCCCCGACTGCCTCCAGAGCAGGACAGTCGGGCCTCCTCTCAGGAGTGCTGAAAAGGTTTCCCGGGGAGTGTATCCCTGTCACCTTGGTTTTGCGGACCCCCTCTGCCACCAGGGCGACGTCTTCCACCTCTACCCCCTCCTCTGCCTCTGGAGGGGGTATCACCCTGTGCGCCCGGAAAAGAACCCTGGGGTTTCCGAAACCACATCTTTCCACCTCGTTGCCCTTGGGTACGGTCTGGATGGGGTGGAAAAATGGACTCCGACAGCAGACAGAGTCTTTCCCTCTTGCTCACACCGGGTAAGGGTCTCCTTTACTTTAGGGCCAAAGAGAGTGGCACCATCAAATGGGGCGTTAGTAAAGGAAGACTTGAAGGCTTCCAAATGAACATAAGCGCATCCAGGACTGCCTCGAAGAGCAATCGCTGAAGCTGCTGCCCTACTCGATCCTTGCTGCGTATGAGATCAGCCTCATGGATGAGTTAACAATAGAAGTAAGGGTGTTGAGATGTGCTGTAACCTTCTCCGAGACAGCAGCATCTGTAGTACCCTGGAGGGTATCTCCCAACTCTTTGACTAGATCCCTCTGTAGTCGTGTAAAGTGGGTCAAATAGTTCAGGGATCGCATAGAAAAAGCCGCTGAACTAAAAATGCACTTCCCATATCTGTCCATAGTCCTAGAATCTCTATTAGGCGGATGGACAGATGAGGAAGATTCCGACATCTCCTTTTTCGTGGCTGCTGCCACCACCATAGCGTCCACTGGCACTCCCTTAGTCAGATAAGCCTTATCTTGGGGGGCAGTAATAAATTTGTTAGGCTTCCTAGGGACTGGCTCCACCGTGTCAGATGTCTCCCACGCCATTCGAGCAATCAGCTCCATTAACTCATCGAAGGGCGGAGTGACCCAGGAGGAGGAAGGGCGAGCACCGAATGCCTTCAGCAAAACTGACTCATCCTCAGAAGGGGGAAGGGATTGCCAATCACCTCTCTGCTTTAGGATCTCCAGGATGTCAGAAAAGGAGACATCCTCCGAGGGTGACTTTGGGGACCCTTCTGACTCATCTAAGTCAGTGTCCGATGTCAATGATTCTTGTGAAGAATCTAAGTGTCTCCTCTTACACAATCTTTTCTCGAACTTCCTCGGGGCATCCAAGAAACCTCCGAGGAAGAGGGGCACCTCTAGGGGTGGCTGAGACACTGGTGCTCGACGCTTGGACGTAGCCGTGGGTGCAGAGGAGGATAGCGGCCCTTTATGGGAAGAAGAAGCTGTATCTGCTGAAGTGGTTGTCTGAACAGACAACACCTTCCTCATGAGTTTGAAAGCCCCCGGGTCCCGAGTCGAGGTATCCCCGGTTCAAGAAGTCGGAGGAATCCCGAGACAGGTACCGAAGGCATCGAACCCGAGGACGGAGCCGAGTCGATCCGAGCCGAGGCCGAGAGGGAGCGTCGGAACCGAAACATCGGTCCGACTCTCAGTCCCGGAACCCAGGATGGATCTTCGGCTCCGAGACTCCAGTACTGGATCCGACGGAGTCGAGGTGAACGGTACCGACCGAGAAAGGGACGGCTCTGGAACCGAGGGCTCCACAATCAGCAGGTCAGCCCCTCCCGGCTCCGAAGACTGAATAGGCCTCGGAGGAGGAACAGGTGGAGATAAGGGAAGGCCTTTGAGTCTCGACACCAGCTGGGAGGAGACCGAGATGAGCTTGGACAAGGCCGTATTCTCCATCAATTTCTGCACCACGCGGTCCACATCGGTGTCGGAGAGGGGCCTGGAAGAACGCGTTGAAGGAATCGAAGACGGAGCCGACCTCAAAAGTGCAGGAGGAGGGAGCTCCGTCACCGGTTCCAAGACTTGAGGCTCGGTAACTGACAACAGTTCAACACTCGGCCCCGAAGTCTGTGGAACCGGTGATCGAACTTTGAATGAAGAGCTCGGAGCCGATGACTTGGGCTCCGGCGTCTTCGATTCCTTCGAGGATTTAGATGCCTGGTCTGATGCATCCAGAGCCTCTTGAAAAGTATGTTTTAGAAGACCCTATCCATAAGTTTCCTGCGCTTATCTGTCATGACCCTTCCACTGAATGAATGACAGATAGAGCAGTCTTCCTGCAGATGGAGAGGGCCAAGACAGTAGACGCAGGAACTATGATTGTCTGTGACAGACATCTTCTGTCCACATTGGCAACGTTTAAAGCCAGACTTAGCTTTTTCTGACATGGTAATAAATCCAGAAAACAGTGTACAATCCTGTAAATAATGTCAAATCCAGAGAATAAGTCAAAGCCAGTAATAGTCAAATCCTGAAACCTAAGTCACATCCAGTAGTCAAATCCAGTTAAGGGTGGGGTAGGCCCCGAGGAAACTCAAAGTATATAAAGTATATAAAACTTATATACGGACCCGAGAAACCCTCGATACACTACTCACACATACAAACACTCAATCTGAAATATTTGAATACAAAAAACTAATGAAAGAATTATAAGAAATAATCAATCTTAGCTTTCAGGTGGTCCGAGCTCAACAAAATGATGCGATCTTTGCAGCGGCAAACTAGATCTGAGGTAAAGGCAGAGGGGGATTGTGGGAGTTAGGTTGGTCTCGAGCTTCTTCTCGATGCAGAGCTTTGTCAAGCGGCCGACACGGAGCCGAGGATCGGCTCTGAACCCAGGTGTAAGAACAAACGGCGAGATTGAACACTCTCACATACATATTTTTGAGGAAACACATTGTCTGTATTCTATTTGGATCTATGTATATGAACATATGTTCTTGTACCAATGCTGATAAGCATATCCTGTTTTTATGCAGAAAAACATATTTTTGAGAAAACACATTGTCAGAGATCAGCTTTTCTGACAGTGTGAACATCCTGTATTTTATTTGGATCTTTGTATAAAAAACATCTGTTCTTGTGTCATATCCTGTTTTTCCATGCAGAAAAACATATTTTTGAGAAAACACATTGTCACAGTGTCATAAACATATCCTGTTGTTTTAGGAAACATATTGTGTCCATTTTTTATATGCAGAATAACATGTCAGTGTTCTTTAAAAGCAGATTTTGCATTTTTGTTCTTGCATACATCCTGTTTGAGTCTGAAAGGGAAGAATGTCCATTCAGCAGATTCCTTTTCCAAGCCATGGTCATTAAGTATGACTGCTGATCACATATTACTAAACTTTGTTTCTGCATTTAAGCAAGCCTTTTCTTTCAGCATATTTACAACATAATTAATTTCAGATTTATATTCATAAAATCTAACAAATACAGTATAAATAGAAATCCTTATGAGTTATTTGCTTCCCACAAGTAATACAATTATTAGCAAGAAAAAAGTTTCTCCAACAGGGTACTTAGCTTTATTGAAGACTTCAGTTCTGAAACTCAACGCGAAAATTTCAGTAGTCGGCTGACTGGCACTTGCGAAATGCTTCTGCTTCGGGTACCGCGCAGCAAGAAAGACTAAAGAAAATGGCGTCGGCTGCATGTTTAATACCCCTGACGTCATGGAAGAGAAAACAGCAACCGACGCAGAACCTAAGACTTTGGAATTCAGGCCGACTGAGGGCAACGTGCCAGCAGATTACCCAAATGTAATGACTGCAACAGTGAAACACGAAGAACATTTTGCTTTTGAGCCTCTGCCCACTGATTTGGGGGTAGATCTGGCCAACCGTTTGGGGTTGGTAATGAGTGAAAGTGGAATCTGTATCCTTGGGAAACTATATTTAAAACCCAGTTGTCCTGGCTGATGAGTTCCCAATTTTGTGCCTGCAAGGCAATCTTTCCCCCTAAAGGAGCAGTCAGTTGTGCAGGGCTTGGAAGATTAAAAGTTAAGTTATTGAGACAGTTTACCATTGGGGGAGTCTTACCACTCCCAGCTTTGTAAGTGGGTGCCCCCCCCACTGGATAGTCCTGCGTGTACCTTGGGACTGAAGCCTGGGTGTTTTGCTGGTTCTGGGTTTGGACTAAGAAGACCCGGAAGAGGCAGGAAAGGACCAATTTTAGAGCGCCAATGCCCACTAAATCTGAGAGGCTGTACTTGCAGAAAATCTTTAACAGTTTGCATAGATTTAGCTTTTTCCTCCAGCTTTTTTAAGTAGTACTTCTGCTTTGTTGCCAAACAGGTGGTCGTGGTTTAAGGGAGCATCCAGCAATTTAGCTTTAACATGATCTGGCAAAGATTGCTCCTTAAGCCAAGCATGCCTTCTAAGTACAGTTCCAGTGATAGTAGCCCTGCAAGATGCCTCTAGTGAATCAAAACCACATTGCAAGGTATGTTTTCCAACTTGTTCAGCAGAATGCATTAAACCCTGTAAATCCTTATTTTCAGCACAGTCAGGAATCAACATCATTTTCTGTTTAAGCAATCCAATAATATGCTGCTGATACTTTAACATATGAAACTGGCAATTTAAGGCCCTAATGGCCAAGTCTGCAGAAGTGTATACCTTCTTACCCCATCTATCCAGTGCCCTGGAATCTCTATCAGAGGGAGTAGGATTTTTGGCAGAAGTAGCCTTAATGCCCTTGCGTCCCTGTGAAATTATCTCAGGATCCGCAGTAGGATTTTTAAAGAGGAACTTGTGAGTGTCAGGAACCCTGTAATATCTATCAGGTTTTCTGGGAGCAGGAGGGTAAAGAGTCAGGGGCCAAGCTAGATTCTGAAAAGACATCATCAACAATGTCCAGTACAGGGGAATAGTTAAAGGCCTGTGTTGTGGCAGGAGTAAGAAATCCCTAAGCCTCTTTTTAGAGTCAGAGTAATCCTGGCTTTCCCAGCGAAAATACTCCCTAACAGTAAGCAAAGTTTCACAAAAAGAGAAATCCTCTGGGGGGGGGGGGGGGGGAAGCAGAGGGAATATAGTCCTCTGCATCAAAATCCTCATAGGTAGATAAGGGAAAATCCTGGTCATCAGAGGAAACAGAAATTTCAGAGTCCTGATCCGAAGAAACGTAAGTAAACTCAGGTCTAGGTCTCTTAGAGGAAGAAGGGTGGCTTCCCCTGATTAGAGTAATAAGGTCTTCAGCCATTCTTATCATTTGTTTTTTAGGCATAGAGGCCTGAGCATGCGGTCTGGGAGTCTGTTTTCTAGGCATGGATTGAGTTTTAAGCCTAGAAGAAGAAGATGGCGTAGGTTTAATATGCAAGTCAGTAGGCCTGAATACACCCTCAGAAGCCGGTGCCTTCGCAACGGCTCTGGATCCATCCAAGGTAGATACATCCGCAGGTTCCACAGTTGAAGCATCTCGTGGCATATCGGACTCCGAATGGTTCTCAGTAGAGGCCTGCGAATCTGAAGTAGCGGGTATCAGGGGCTTCGAAAGCGCCTCACTGAGTACCGGCGAAAGTACAGTTTGTACCTACCATAAATGTAGATGTTCGAGTGTTCACACTGCTGCAGTCATCACACTTGGGTTATCCCGCCGTCAGGCAGTCCCGCAGTCAGCCAGAGTTCCAAAATCTTGGTCCGGCGTCGGTTGCTGTCGCTTCTTCCCTGACGTCAGTGTGCCAGGGGTATATAAGAGGCATCCAATGCCATTTTCCTCAGTTTTTCTTGACCCAGATGTCAGGTGCCCCCATGTAGGTAGGCAATACATATTGCTAATAAAACATGTAAAAGGAATAAAAGGAATACCTTCAGTTACAAGCAAATACACCACAAAGGTTGTACAGGATAGAAAAGGTATAGAAAAGTTCGGCTAGGTCAGTGGGGATGGAGGGAGGGTAACCTGGACTGCAGCAGTGTGAACACTCGAACATCTACATTTATGGTAGGTACAAAACTGTACTATGTTCATCGTGTTACACTGCTGCAGTCATCACACTTGGGTTGAATCCCAAAGCTAAGGATGGGTGGTGGAAAGAAACAGGGTTTGGAGAGGCTAGTAGGCCCTGCAGAACTGCAGTGGCAAAGCCAGCTGTGGTTTTAGAGTATAGAGGAAAGTGATAGTGCTTGGTGAAGGTGTGCACTGAACTCCAAGTTGCAGCCTCCAAAATATCCTTGGTTGGTACCCCTCTGAGGAAGGGTGTTGATGTTGCTGTAGCCCTGGTGGAATGGGGCCTGATGTTACCAGGCACAGGTTTCCCATGGTGTGTGTAGCAGAAACGGATGCAATGTCCTATCCATTTTGAAATGGTCTGTTTTGAGATAGCCTTTCCTTGTGATCCTGCAGCATAAGATACAAAGAGCTGGTCAGATTTTCTGAAAGCCTTAGTTTTATCCAAGTAGTAACGTAATTGCCTGTGAATGTCCAAAGAGTGTAGGAGCCTTTCCCCTTTGTTCTGGGGGTTTGGATAAAAGGTGGGCAAATGGATGGTTTGGTTTAGGGCCACACTGGATACCACCTTTGGCATAAAGAAAGGGTTAGTTTGTAAAGAGACTCTGTCTTGATGAAAAATGATGAAAGGCTCCACTGCCATTAGGGCCTGTAGTTCAGAGACTATTCATGCTGAAGTTATTGATAGCAGCAGGGAAGTTTTCCATGATAGGAACTGTAGATAAGCTGTGAAAGCTGGTTCAAAGGGCAGTAGTGTAAGCTTTTCCAAAACAAAGTTGAGATCCCAAGTTGGTGTTGGTGCTCTCCGGGGTGGTCTTATGTTCTTAGCCCCTCTGAGGAACTGTCTCAGTAATGGATGTGAAAATATAGGAGGATCCGTGTTGTATTGAGCTGAGGCGTGGATCTTAATAGATGAGAAGGAAAGTCCTTTGTGCAACATCTCAGTTAAATATTGTAGAATCTGAGGAATATTTGGGACAAGGAGATTTTGGCCTTTAGCCTGGTTCCAGGCGTAGAATCTTTTCCATTTGTCTGAATAGACTTTCCTGGTGCTGGGCCTCCTGGCCTCCAGAATGACGTCCATCACAGCTTTAGAGAGAAGTGTTGACTGGTTGTTTAGGCAATTTGCCATGCAGCCGGATTTATAGTCTTGAACTGGCTGTGTAGAATCTGATTGTTTTTCTGAGTGAGCAGGTGAGGAATTGGAGGTAAAATCCATGGTGGGCCTTGAGCCATGTTCCTTAGTATTGGATACCAGTGTTGGCGTGGCCAGTCTGGAGCAATGAGTATCATTTGTGGCCTCTCTAATCTGGCTTTCAGCAGCACCTTTGCCAGAAGAGGCAGTGGAGGAAAGGCATACATTGTCAATGTTTTCCAACTGAATGAGAGGGCGTCCACTTTCCAAGCTAGTGTGTGGTATGTCCTTGTGCAGAATTTCCGTAGTTGGTAGTTTTGGGGGGAAGCAAACAGATCTATGTCTGGGCTCCCCCATTTTTGAGTTATCATTGCAAATACTTGTGGATCTAGTTTCCACTCGTGAGGATCTATGATGTTTCTGCTTAGATCGTCTGCCAATGTGTTTTTCTTTCCTGGCAGGAATTGTGCTTGTAGTTGAACTTGGTAGGTCAGTGCTGTGTTCCACAAGGTCATTGCTTGTCTGCATAGGGGGTAGGAGTGTGTGCCCCCTTGCTTATGTACCACATCACTGTGGTGTTGTCCGTCTTTATTAGGAGTTGTCCTGGATGTAGGAGGTCCTTGAAAGCTGTTAGGGCATTTTGTACAGCTGGCATCTCTTTTTGATTGATATGTAGATGCCTTTGGTCTGCAGACCATTTGCCCTGAATACACTGTCCTGCCATGTGCGCTCCCCAGGCATAATCCGATGCATCTGTTGTTATAGTTTGCCTGGCTGTGGGTAAGGTAAAAGGCTGACCCTTGTTGAGGTGACATGCCTGAGCCCACCATAGAAACTCCTGTTGAAGGCAGGGAATGAGTGGAATTATTGTTTCCAAGCTGTGGCTGTGTTAAGCCCATACGCTTTTCAGATACCATTGTAATTTCCTCATATGCAGTTTTGCAAATGGTATTAGTAGTATGCAAGATACCATGAATCCCAAGACCTGCAGAATTTTTCTTGCAGGGAGTTGGGTCTTTATTGCCATCATTTTGAAGTATTGAGTCAGTTGTCCTTGCTTGTCTGGCATGAGATAAGCCATCTGGGCCGTTGTATTTAACCTGGCACCCAGGAATATTATGTCTTGTGGGGGCACTAGTTTTGACTTCTTTTCGTTTACTGTGTACCCTAGGCAACTTAGTAGGTTTTTGACAAACGCCAGATGCTTTAATAGAATGCCTTTGCTTTCTGTTTGAATAAGGCAGTCGTCCAGGTATGGACATATTTGAATCCCTCTTTGTCTGCAGTATGCAATTACTGGTGCCAGGCATTTTGTGAAGACCCTGGGTGCAGTAGATAAGCCAAAGGGCAGTGCAGAGAATTGGTAATGGGTTGAACCTGCTATAAATCTGAGGTATCTTCTGCAATTTTGTCTGACAGGGACATGCAGGTATGCTTCCTTGAGGTCCAACGTTACTAGCCAAGCCTTCTTGCCCAGCATGGGAAGAAGTTGCTGTAGTGTTAGCATCTTGAATGTGGGTACTTCCAGGTATGTGTTTAGAATTGAGAGGTCCAGAATGGGTCTCCAGGCTTTGTCCTTTCGGGGAACTAGAAAGATTCTTGAGTAAAATCCTTGTCCTTGCTCCTGTGTAGGAACCTGATGAATGGCTCTCATGTCCATGAGAGCTGAAATTTGCTTTTGAGTCTCTGCCCATTGATTTGGTGGCAGGTTTGGCATTCCTTTTATCCTTGGCAAAGTGTGAAAGTGGAATCTGTATCCTTGAGATACAACATTTAGGACCCATTTGTCTTTTGTGATGATGTGCCAGTTGTCTGCAAAAAGTGCTAGTTTTCCCCCCAAGGGAGGGTTTTGCTTGGTAGTCTGAGAGGTAAGTCATTGCGTTTGTCTTCTGGTAGTTTGAGACCTGTCTTCTCCTCCTTTTTGGGTTGTGGCACCCCATTGTCGAGGCTGGTAAGAGCCTCGTGACTGGCCTCTGCCCCTTGGGCATCTGTATCTGCCCCTCTGTGATCTGGCAGAAGCTGGAAAGGACCAGTTTTTGGTTGGCCAATTTCTGCTGAAACGAGGGGGATGAACCTGTAAAAAATCCTTGACCGTCTGCATAGATTTTGCCTTATCCTCCATTTTCTTTAAAACCTCTTCTGCTTTTACACCAAATAAAACATCCTGCTGTAAAGGTGCATCCAATAACTTTGCTTTAACATGATCAGGTAAAGTTTGTTCTTTTAACCAAGCATGCCTACGTATGACAGACCCTGTCACTGCTGCTCTACAAGAAGCTTCCAATGAATCAAATCCACATTGCAAAGTATGTTTTCCCACTTGTTCAGCTGCATGCAACAAATCTTGCATTTCCTTGTAATCAGGCTGTTCTGTATGTGTGAGCATTTTTTGTTTTAATTGAGACATCAAATATTGTTGATATTTCAGCATGTGAAACTGACAATTTAAGGCCCTCATAGCTAGAGTAGCTGAGGTATATACTTTCTTTCCCCATCTGTCTAGTGCTCTAGAATCCCTTTCAGAGGGCACAGGATTTTTAGCAATAGAGGCCTTAACCCCTTTGGGACCCTGGGAAATGGTTTCTGGGTCAGCAACAGGGCTTTTATATAGGAATTTGTGAGAGTCAGGGACTCTGTAGTATCTGTCTGGTTTGGCTGGTGCAGGAGGTAGTGAATCTGGGTTAAGGCTAGATTCTGAATAAACATCATCCACAATGTCTAACACGGGTGGAATTGCAAGTGGTCTGTGCTGGGGTAGTAAAAGGAACTCTCGGAGCCTTTTCTTTGAATCAGAGTAATCCTGGCCTTCCCAGTGGAAATGTTCCCTCATGGTATGTAAGGTTTCCCCAAAAGAGTAGTCTTCTGGGGGTGATGCAGAAGGGATAGACTCTTCAGCATCAGAGTCTTCGTAAGGGGGAAAGGAATATTCCTGTTCCTCAGAAGAGTCTGATGAAATTGAAACCTGGTCAGAGGAAGCGTAGTCCTCCTCCTGTCTTGGCCTTTTATCAGGAGGGGGATGGGAACCCCTGATTAGGGTAATTAAGTCTTCAGCCATCTTAAGCATCTGTTTCTTAGGCATGGGGCCTTGTACTGGAGACTGCTGTACAGTCTTCTTTGTTTTTAAAGGAGTTTTCAGCTTTGCATAGGATTTAATAGTGAGTATAGTCGGTCTGAAGACACCTTCTGCAACTGAAGGCATTTCAACTGCACCGGAATCTCCTTCAGGCATGGAGTTGGAAGGGCCTAAAGGTAAAGGTTGTGGAGGCCTAGCAATCTCCGCTTGTGAATCGGATGTTGCCTGGGGTTCTAAATCAGCGGTCGTCAGGGCCTGATGTAGGCGCCTCACTGAAAACAGGAGAACCGATGACTGGCCGAGGCCTCGGAGTCTGGTTTGGGTCTCGGTTGCCTGTCCTTATTCTTTGCATTTTTTATGCATTCCGGTCGTCGGTTGCTCCAACGGCATGGTATAATTAAATTTCCTACCAAAATAATGTTGGGCGAAATCAAACCGACGTTTAATAGTTTGTTTATTAAACCTAGCACAAAACCGACAACCTGTGACGTCGTGGTCTGGGCCTAGGCAAGGAATACAATAAGAATGAAAGTCCTTATGAGGTATTTGCTTCCCACAAGAAATGCAATTGTTAACTTTTTCTGACATCGGACTGAGGCAAGAAAAGGTTCCCCAACGGGGTACTTAGCTTTATTGAAGACTTCAGTCTGAAATTCGATTTGAAAATCTCAGGAGTCGGCCGACTGGCACTTGCGAACTGCTTCTGCTTCAGGCACCGCGCGGCAAGGAAGACTGAAGAAAATGGCGTCAGATGCCTCTTATATACCCCTAGCGCACTGACGTCAGGGAAGAAGCGACAGCAACCGACGCCAGACCAAGACTTTGGAACTCTGGCCGACTGCGGGACTGCCTGACGGCAGGATAACCCAAGTGTGATGACTGCAGCAGTGTAACACGATGAACATCTGGTGACTAGCGTCATCAGCAGCTTTGGACCTATGCGGTCTGTCTCTGTCTTTATTTTTGCTTACCAAAGTCATATCTGGATAACTGAACTGAGTACCAAAATATGCAGAAACGTAAATAAACCGACGACTAATAGTTCGTTGTTTAAATAAGGCACAAAACCGACAGCGAGGTACGTCATGGTCAGGGCCTAAGCAAGGAATGCAGTAGGAATGAAAATCTTTATGAGGTATTTGCTTTCCACAAGAAATACAATTATTAACTTTTACTGACATCGGTTTAGAGCAAGAAAAAGTTTCCCCAATGGGGTACTTAGCTTGGTTGAAGACTTTGGTTCTGAAACTCGAAAACAAAAATTTCAGGAGTCGGCCGACCAGCACTTCCGAACTGCTTCTGCTTCGGGCACCGCACGGCAAGAAAGACTGATGTAATGGCGTTGGCTGCATGCTTTATACCCTGACTACCTGACATCATGGAAGATGAGACAGCAACGGACGCAGGACCCAAGACTTTGATAATCAGGCTGATGGAGGGCTACTGCAAGCAGATAACTGAAATGTGATGACTGCAACAGTGAAACATGAAGAACATCGGTAGAGAGATTGCTGCCTGCAGCACCGGACATCTGGCCAGTATACCAGGAAATGAGACTAACCACTGTATATTGACATGACATCAGAAATT
>NC_056735.1:901635119-901677907 GCF_019279795.1 Protopterus annectens
AAAACTTTTTTTTTTTTACTTTCCCCTTTTTTTTTGCAAATTTTTTAAAATTTATAAAATTAATATTCTTTTCAAAATTCAATTTTTTTCCTTAAGGGATGTTGATGTAGGGACATTGGTTACAACTATCACATTTACCAGTTGTCTTGTTGCTTCTCTTTAACTTATCATTTTGACTATCTATGTGTTCTAACATCCTTTTTAAATTAGGTGCCACTTTATATACAATAACTGGTTTTACACCTAGAATACTACCTAGATTATTTGTGGTAATAATGTCCCAATGTCTAAATAATATTTCTTTAATGTAATGTACAAAAGGTGAATATGTTAAAATACAGACTGTATTAAATTGGTTAGTCTCATCTCTGGTTGTTGTTCTTACAGGCTCGTTGGCTCCTAGCAAGGGTTTATATCTATGTCCCCATTCTGAAATAACAAATTGTGTAATATTCTTAAGTAACTTGTCTGGATAGCCTCTGGTTCTGAACATGCTGTATAACATAGTGATGTCTTGTTCCATCGCTTCCTTAGTTGATGACATTCTTGCTATCCGTATACATTGTCCTTTGACTACATTTTTAAACATAAAAGGTGGATGATTACTATCATATTGCATATAGTAATTTGAAAAAGTAGGTTTTCTATAAATTTGTGATGTGAATCCTGTCTCTGTGTTTCTTATAAACGTATCAAGATATGAGATTTCTTTCTTGTTATAACTATAAGTGAATTTTAAAAAATCCGTAGTATTATTAAGAAATATAATAAATTCTTCTATCATATCCTCAGAGCCCTTCCATATAACAAACAAATCATCCAAATATCTAGCGTATAATACTATATGGTTGTAATATGTACTCTTGAATAAAAATTTGTTTTCCCATTCTAACATAACCATATTTGCAAAAATCGGTGCGCATGAGGCACCCATTGCCACACCGATTTTCTGCCTAAAAATTCTCCTTGAAAGGTGATATAGTTGTAGTCAAGAACAAGAGACATCATTTCTGTAATAACACATATATTGTCCCAACTATACCCTGAATACTTTTTAAGACTGTTAGAAAAAAACTTGAGTCCTGTCTCTTTAGGTATGCAGGTGTAGAGATCTACTACATCTATAGTAATGAAAAAATAGTTTTGATTCCATTTATCTGTAGTAAGATTGTTCAAAAAACTCTATGAATCTTTCATAATATGGGGTACAGCTTTATATATGTGTTTTGTCCAAGTGTCAATGAGTACACCGATATTATATGTTTTGGACTTAGACCCAGAGACTATTGGTCTGTAGGGTGGATCTTCCAGAGACTTATGTACTTTAGGTATACCTACTATTTTGGCCAATACAGGATAATCTATTTTAAGAAAGGTATATATCTCGCTAGTGATTCTGTTGTCAATTAAATATTCTTCCAAAATGAGATCAATTCTTTTGTATCCTATATTTATTTCATTTAAGGAAATAACTTCATAATTACCTGAATCATATAATAAATTATGAATTTTATTATTATAGTCCAATGTATAACTAATGACTATTCCGCCCCCTTTGTCGGGTTTCATAATGCGGATATCTTTATTGTGTATAATATTGTTTAAACACCGTCTCTCTTTCTGTGTGAGATTATCATTGTAACTATAATGTCCGCATTCATTTCTTTGTATATCATGATTCAACCAATATATGTCCTTATTAACCATCTTTTCATAATTACTGACCGATTGATTACTAGCGGGTATATATGTGCTTTTCTTTTTCAACTTAATAGGTAGGCAAACATTTCCTGTTTCTGGTGTGGAATCAAATTGCATAGCTAGATTAAGTCTTCTGCAATACATCTTAATCTCTTTAATGGTGTCTACTAAATTCATGCCTACAGTGGGAATAAACTTCATTCCCTTACTCATCAAATGAAAAAATTCTTGTTCTATAACAAAATCAGTGTAATTATATACATTTAATCCATTGTAAGTAATCACAGTCTGTTGTACACATTCAGCTTGATCCAGACTCTGAACAGTACTGTTCTCTACTTGTGTGGCCTGAATATCCAAGTTCCTATTGCTATCAGTTACTTCCGAAGAAAAATTATTAACTACCTCATGAGTAATTTGTGACCTATAGTCACTTGTTTGTTCACAATTAGGAAGAAAAGTATAACCAGAACTTAACATGCAGGTAGATGCTGAATCTATTCCCATAGAATAAATTAAATCCATTTGTTGTAAGGGTTGTTGTGTTTCGGTGCAGGAAAAAATCTCCCTCCCCGAAAATTTTCTTTTTTGTTAATACTTCTACTTCTTTCTCTATAGTGTGATTTCTCACTGAATATATGTTCTCTCCTATCCATAGGCCATATGTAGGCTCTATTGTACTCATAAGCCTCTATATCTCTAACTAATTTTCTGTTTTTTCTTTCAAAAATGTTTTTGACCTTATCTTGTGTAATGTCAAACTGTTTAAAATATAACTCTTTCCATTTATCAAAATCATGATGCTTAATTATAATGTCATTCATACATTCAACCTCATTACTCAAATTAATAATTTTCTCATCATTGTATTTGATTAATGTCCTAAGATACAATAAACCAAAACTGTCAAAAAGTTCATTGAATTATTTTTTCATTTCTTTATTATAGTCGATACCCAAAGGTAACTTGAAAAATCTGATACCCTTGGGTACTACTTTGGTATTAAGACATTTAGATAAATAAGCTATGTCTATTTTTGTGGTTTTGTACTGTAACAATTTCTTACCAAAATTAAAAATCATTTCTCTCAAACTGTTTTGTTTAAAATGTGTAATATTAATATTCACATTCTGTTCACTATTAAACCCACCATCAAAATTAAAATCATCACATAAAAATTGATCAATTATGTCATTCTGTATGTGGTCACCCACACTGACATTTGCATTACTTTCTTGATTGGTTTTGCGTATAAATATACGTTTATTGTCCTTAATAGGACTAGACATATGTTTTACAGTACCTTTGTTTTGTCCATTGTCTTTGCATTTAGCATTGCAATACTGTTTAAACACTTGTTTTTCTTTAGGTCTTGCTCCCGTTTTAACATAATTGTAGTCCCTTTCTTTATGATTCCGTAAAAAACTAAAGTCAAACGTTAAGTCCTCGTTAGGTGAAAGTAAACAAAGTCTTTTATTGATAGTTTGTCCATGGTGGCTCGTGGGTGAATGTAAACTGTTGTTATGATCCTCTGCACATAAATTAGACATATCTATGCAAGTATCGTTTTGCTGGTCATAAACGGTGTTTTCCTTAAATAATAACGGAACTTCTAAATCAGGTGTATGAACCAACGCTCTGGAGTAATGAGAGTTGGTTCTATGAGTCTTAACACACGCTACTTCTTTCTGTACAAAATTGTCGCCTTCGATACATTTAGAACTGACCTCTATTCGGGTAGGGCTTGCCACAACCGAGTGAGCGTGTATAGAAAGAACTCCCATAACGCTGTGTGTACTTCCCGTAGAACTAACAGGTTTTTTACATTCAGCCATAAAATCCGTAAACATAGATGGTAATTTGTGAGCCTCCGTCTGCAACGCTGTAACATCCGATTGAAGTTTGACAAATTCTTCACTCGATAATGAAGCAGGCATTCCCTCCTCAGAACCAGCCATATCCATACCACTAGAACTTGAAACGATAAACTGGAAACCACGACAATGTAACACAAACCAGGATACTCTGGAATGACGAAAGGAAGCTGCTCGTACGAGTAGTTGAATTTTATTCCACTTTTAAACAATAAATAACACTGACAACGGGTTAAGTGCTTTCAACTGAAGTAATCAGTCTTCATCAGAACAAAGTGTGAATAGATACACTGTGTATATATAGTAACTGTTACTCTCCAATTTTGAAAATTGCGCCAAAACATTTAAAGGAACATAACTGAATTGCTACACATTTATGTAAAAATACTAATACATGTATATACATTAAAACACTGTACCTTCCTAATAACACAAAAACATGGATATAATGAATATTATTTGATGTATGATGAAATTGTGCTATAAAATCAGTGTGAAAGACAAATATATGACATTACCATATATTGGGTATTGAGATATTGAACTAAAATGACTATGAATAAAATAAAATAAAAGAGATGAAATAGAATAAAGGACACACTTGATGAGAATCCAGTGAGAGATTATGGATGAGAATTCTCTACAACAACCTCTAAATTGTTTGGAAAATGTTGGCCTTGTAATGTCAACAATGGGACATGTAGCTCCTCAAAAGAATGATATAGCAAAACCCACACTGCAATGGATCCTGTCATTATACAATCATCCCAACACCCACACAGGGCTCTGATGACACACATATAAACACACACTTACCAGTACTGAGTTTCAAACCCTACCTGGCTATGTATTGCTATTACATTGTTATGTAGTTATTGCACGTGCCATGGATCTTACATGTTGAAGAGCTCTCCAAAGGTATCTTTGAAGGTGAGTGACATCAGCGACAGTGATAAAGGAGGGAAAAGGGAAGTGTAGTACATGTGACTGTCCTCAAAAGCAGGTGTCAAGGAAGAAAAACCCACACTCTCTCAGGGAATCACACACATTATCAGAGTTCACAGGGTCAGGATAAGAACTCCTACCTAACTAGTTTGCTACATTACAGTATTACACAGTTATCACATGTGTCACAGAGCTTATGTGGCTGATATATGCCCAAAGGGTTATTTTAAGGCGACTGACATTAGCAGGTGTGCTACAGTAGGGCGATGGGAGGTGTAGTGAGTAGTGAATGGCTTCAACATCATTAATTTCCACACACACACACACACACACACACACACACACACACACACACACACACACACACACACGCACACACACACACACACACACACACACACACACACACGCACACATGCACACACACACACACACACACACACACACACACACACACACACACACACACACACACACACACACACACACACACACACACTTCTCATGTCTGGGATTAGAGCTCCTACCTAACTAGTACATCACACTATAGCATTACTCTGAACTTTGTCCAAAGAGGTATTTCATGGTGACTGACATCAGTAGGCTTGCTAATGTAGGGCATTGGGAGGTGTACTGACTGTGAAGTGGCCTCAAAACCATTGATTCCTATACACACAAACAAACACACACACACACAGTTTCCATGTCTGGGATTAGAACTGCTACCTAACTAGAACATCACACTATATCATTACACAGTTATTGTACACACCGCAGAGGTTACAAGGCTGAACCTTGTCCAAAGAAACATTTCAAGGTGACTGACATCAGCAGGCTTGCTAGGGCAATGGGAGGTGTAGTGACTGTGAATGGCCTCAAAATCATTGATCCCTACACATGCAAACAAGCACACACACACACACACACACACACACACACACACACACACACACACACACACACACACACACACACAGTTCCACAGTTATCATGTCTGGGATTAGAACTCCTACCTAACTAGTATGTCAAGCTACAGCATCACACAGTTATTGCATACCCCACAGAGGTTATATAAATGAACATTGTCCAAAGGGATATTTCAAGGGGACTGACATTAGGAGGCTTGCTAAAGTAGGGCAATGGGGAGTACAGTGTGTGTGATTGGGCCATAAACCATTCCTCTGGAAACACACACTCAACACTCAGTCACACACAACTTCACATTTGACAGGACTGGGTATATGACTGCTAGATGAATAATGAATTGTACTGTCATGTTACACAGTTATCACAAGCACCACAGACACTATAGTGCTAAGGGCTATCAGAAGCAAATGTCTACAGTGATAGACATTGGCACATCATGTGATATTGGCCAACTGGATGTGTGGTGGGTGGGACAGACCTCAAGATGGGAAGCACTTTGTCGCTGTCTGTCTCTCTCTTCCCCACATCTCTGTGTATGTTTGACCTATTATAGTGTGTTGTCCTTGGAAATATGTGTGTATTCCTATCCAATGGGTGTGTAAAGCATGAATGGTGTGCAATGTGGTGTGTGTGCACAGACATCTGTGACTGACATTTATGTACAGTCCACTGTTGTTGTCAGACATGGGCTTCTTGTGGGAGCATGCCAAGTATGACCTTCTGTACTGAATGTGTGAATTCATTAGAGGTAGGTTGTACTCCAGTGCAGGAATTTGTGTTCTACACCTACAGCTAGCAACCTGTTTCGGAAGGATATCTGTAGATAGGTTGACAATATTTATTCACAATGGGCAAAGGATAGTAGGATACTGTAACTAATTGTGTCTGTGCTGCTTATGCTACATGGTTTTGGTGTTAGCAGAGATATTCAGACAGATGTACTGTTGTAAACTGTGATATATTATGTCATCAACTACTGACAGATATACTTATTTGCTCACAGTAATTTCCTGGGGAATACAAGACAAATGAAGCTGTGTCCAGTATTATGGTCTGCAGCCTACATATTCTTGCACAATCATGCTATGCTGGAGGGGGGAGCTGCAGACACTTGCTAATGAGTCTGTGTAAATGGTCCAGCACCTTGGTGCTGTGGTGGCTGAGGATCGCCTGCTTGTACATCTATCAACATGGCAGAATGGCGATTTCCTGCTTTGGCCATACCTCTCAGCTGTACAGATTCACACAGGTTACACAGAGGCAGGGGTTATATATCTGGTCAGTTCCCCTTCACATTGTGGTTTATGAGCAGGTTTGTAACCACCCATTACTGGGTTTGCAGGCAAGGGTAGTATGGGCCCACATCAGAGTTTCAGACTTCACACACTCCATGGCATCCATGCTTTTACACCCCCCACCCTCTGTTATTCTTTCCTCTTCCTAATATTAAGTAAGTGATATCTGATAAGTATCCCTATAATTATCCCTTCATCCCAGCGGTATTTAGGGGTTGGTCCACAGTTCATGCAGTAGGACATGGTGGGCTTTGTCAACATGGCCTTGCATTTGTGTTCTGTGGACTGTGCTATGTTGTTATTTGGGACCCCATGAGGTAACTTACATTGGCAGTATGGGTGAGGCACAGGCCTTTGACAGAGGACTGTAGGGCATTTGGTAGTGAAGCAGGCCATCTGTAGCAGGCCAGTGCATTCTGTCACTCCTACAGTCCCAGGCTGCAAACCACTGGATTTCCCTGGGGTGGCGGGTTAGGTGTGCAAGGTGTTAATGGCAATAGTTCATGTCCTTATTAATCCATTGGTGTGGATGCTGGCAGGGTGCTGCTTACAGCTAGGGACACACCTGCATGGGACACCTCTTCAGCATGATGCATTCTGTGGGTATTCCCATACAGAAGTGGGGGTCATACTGTACTCATTCCCAGCATCAGGGATATAAACCTGTGGCTGATGGTGGGGTGAGCTGAGTGCATGTGTGCTATGGAGGCTTCTTGCAGCTGACTCACAGATATGCCTGGGATATTCCCTTTATGCTGGCTTGTGCGGGCACATCATCAGTTTCTCATTACTTCATAACTGTGCCTTTTGTGGTCTGCCAGTGATTGGTCAGACTACATCAGTATTCCATTACACAGTCAACTAATGTGCTGCTAACCTGTATGTACAATTCCAAAGGTGTATGCATTTGACAGTTACATTTTATATACTCTGTCTAGGGTACTTCCACCTGTGTACTGTGTGTATGTCTGGGCCCACATTCATGGTGACAGATATTACATCCGAACAATGAGTATGGATGACTGCTGGATTGGGTCTTGCAGGGATGCATTGTATTTGGCACTGCAGTTGTCAGAACATGCCCCTGTCAACAACAGTACTTGTCACAGGCCACTGAGACACAACCCTCCATGCCTACATGTTGACCACTTCCACACAATATACAACACACAACAACCTAACACACAGAGCCCTGAATATTGTACATGTGCAACAATCTATCCTGTTAATTGGGCCAGCTCAGGTAATCTGTGCTCCACTGTTATTAAACCCACACGTACATGTTACTACATTTCTACATAGGATTGTTGGGGGCGGTACACCTGACAACTGTAAACATTTGCTATGACTGTGCTGGTATTTCAGGTACTCTGTTGGCTTCCATTTTGTTCTGTATTTTGACCTATCATGCAGACTAGAGGCATATCAGTGGAGTACAGATCTTAGGTTTTATTGACCTACATTTCAGTTTCAGACTTCTTACCCTTCAGAACTAACATCCAACTGCCTGACCTGTTGTAGTCTGTCTGTGTAAGTATGGAGGGGGGCTGTTCTCTGTTGCCATGAATTGGAGGCCTTAGCACAGCCTTTCTTTGTGGTCATCTACACCTGTCCTGCTGGCTGTGACTGTTGTTGGGTATGTGAGCTTCACTGACATGCATGTGTGTGTCCTGTGGACACACATTTGTCCCACCACATGTCCTGCATTGAGATTTGTCACCTTGTCTAGTACTGCCTACTTTGTTGACACCAGTATTTGTTATGGATTTCATGCTGCCCATATAGGTGTCTACTATCTGCTGCCATCCCATTCAGCCACCCAATTCCCTTGGATACTCACATCCATACCATAGATACAAGTAGCAGAACATACTACTCCATTCAGCAATTGATAGTGAGAGTGACTTACCTTGTGGCTGTGCCAATATTGAGGATGGTGATGGAGGGCTGACTATGTCAGATGCACATAGTGAACTCCCTATGCATGGTAAAGCACAGGTAGTGTCATGTTTGGCATCCCTTTTATTCTATGTGTGAGTCAGAGAGAGGTGCCATTCCCTGGGTTCCTACCATGTCAATGTATGTGCTATGCATTGTCTCTTTGCCAAAGCTTGGGCATACTGGGCAAACCACCTTCTGCCTACAGGGGCAAGCTCAGGTTGTTCCTCCTCCAAGTCACTCTGTGCCTGTGCTGGCCTTGGCAATGGTGGGGAGCTGTATGGTCCTGCCATGTGCTGTTCCTGCTGCAGCTGTATCCACAGGATTATATTGTGTAGCATGGCACATACAATGAAAATTTGTGTACATGTAGCTGAAGAGTACTGCAAGGCTCCACTAGATATGTCCAGGCACCGGAACCGTGACTTGAGCATCCCAAACACACACTCTGTTATGATTATGGTTTGTGTGTGTGCCTCATTATGGAGTTCATGTTCAGGTATGTGTGCATTTCTGATGGGTGTCATCAGCCACGGTTCCAGTGTGTAACCAGCATCCCCCACTAGGTGGTCATATGGGATGTCCCCACTGGCAAATCTCTGGTACAGCTGTGTCATATGCCAGATGTGGGAGTTGTGGTAGCTTCCAGGGCTGCCAGCATGCACATTCATTATAATGCCTGGGCATTGCACATGACCTGGCAGTTGATGGAGGGGAAGCCCTTGTCGTTTATGTAGACCCTACCCTGCTCACCGGGTGGTGCTTTGATGTGTATTTGTGTGCAGTCTATAGCACCCACTACCTCAGGGTATTCTGCTATTAGGTGGAAGAGATGCATATTGCTGGTCAACACCTCATGGGTGTTGTGGAAATATATGTGCTCACTGGCATGTGCTGATATGGCATCCAGAAATTGATGCAGTACCCTGGATGCTGATGCCTGTGAGGTCCCCATGATATCCCCAGTTGGCCTTTGGAATGTACCCATGGCTAGTATTCTTAAGCCTACACATACCTTGGTATCCTCTGGGATGGGTTTCCCTCTGTTGGTTCTATGTGTGAGGCATGGCTGGCACAGCTCAGCAATTTGCTGTAGGAGGTCCCTGTCCACCCTATAGTGCTCCACTATCTTCAGCTCATGTAGTCCATGGTAGGTTACCCTGGGTCTGTACCCTCTTCTGCTTCTCCTCAGTATGGGTTGGTCATCAGCATTCTCATCCTCACCACCCTCAGCCTCTTCCACATATTGATGTATGAGAGTGACAGCAGCACCTATCATTTTGTTAGTTTTGTTAGGTATAATTTCCCCATTTGTGTACACTGGTGGTGTAGAGTTTGTGGGAAAAACCAGAGTGAAAGGTGTTTGCATTGTTTATAGTGGTGTGCTGGGCTGGGCTGGAAAGCTGCCTGTGTAATTTACTGATTCTGATACATTTCACCTGCCAGCTATGCTAGTTCTCCTTAATTGCCTTCTTGCTGCTGTTTTCCCTTCCCATTGCCTTCCCATTTAAGACCCAAGGTGAGCAGTGCAAACCCAGTGTTCAGATGTGAATGGAGTTGCTATTTCTTTTTTTTTTTTTTGTTTAAAACCCGGTGCATGACGTGCACACTCATTTAGGCAATGTAAATACTGCTAGGCAGATTCAGACCCACATCCTTCCTTAGATGTGCTTAGCTAAGGGCAAACACAGGCCACTGTGCTCCAATAAGCTTACAGCAGTCATGACACGCCCCCTCAAGAGGTCATCTAGCTCTTAGGCTTAGATCATGGTGTTATTGCACCTACACGGTTGAGTGCAAATTAGCACTGAGAGGAACTCTGTGTTTCAGTATCATTCCCCTCATTTACATAGGACTGACTCTAATGCTTGGTTATAAAACTGACACTCAGCCTTTCCCCTTAGCAACCACTATTCCATGGTCTTGTTGTGTTATGCATGCCATTGACTTTTATGGCAAAATGATGATTTTCCAGCTTCTTTTCTTATTTTTAGGCCGATCCCATTTGCACACTGCTGCCCTACACTGAAACAGCTGAAATCGGCCAAAAAAAATAAAGTTATTTTTTATCATTTTGAAACTATTTTTCATGTCTATGGCCATATATTTAGCCATTGGCATGCCTAACCCTTATAATACATGCTTTTTTATGAGCTGTCATATCTCCATTTCGTAGTTTGCAGAAATGTATTAAGCTACTGGCTGAATACATTTCTGCAGTTTACACTATTCCTGCATGGAAACCTGCCTGCTTCCTGGATCTCTAATTCACCTCATTTGCATAGTTTTGACCAGAAAATGAGGTAATTAGCATACAGGGGCTGTGTCCATGCTGAATAGTGCAGGAGCGCCAGTGCGCGTCCTGGGAGCTCATTCCTGGATCGCACGTCGGCCATATTGCCTTCAGCAGCTCTTGCACTATTCCTGCACACCGTGCAGAGCTTGCTGATTCCTGGGGAATGTTTTTCTGGAAAAAGTTGCTTTTATTAAACAGTTGTTTTTGGATAGGGTTGCTGCTTGATGGTTTAAATAAGATACTTAAAGAAGTTAGCAGCCATCATTATTCTAAATTTCCTTCTATTCTAAAAGAAGGACTTTTGTTTTATAAAGACAATAATAGAGTTTTGACTTATGTAAAAAAGATAAATCCTTAGATTTTCCAGTATCAATGACTGTTGACAGTCATGAAGTTGTTGTTTGTCTTTTGGCTTTTTTCCCAGTAAGGGGTCGCCACAGGGGAACTCCGGTCCGCTAATGATTGGCAGTAGATTTTTACAAAATGCCGAGGTGCCAGCTCAATGCCCAACCTTCAATGAAGGCATGCCCATTTACGCATGCATGTCTTTCGAATGCTACCCAGCAGCAGGGAGGACATGCAGACTCCACACAGAAGGCACTCCCAAGCCAAGCCGAGAATTGAACAGGAGAACCTCTTGCTGTGAGGTAACAACGCTGCTGCCGTACCACCGCAGCATTGATGACAGTCATGAAGTACAACAGATTATTAAAAGTAACTGGAAAATTATTTCTGGGAATACAGAACTTAGTTCCATAATGGGGACTTTACACAGTTTGAGTATAAAAAAGCCAACAATTATTTTATTTATTTATTTACATTTGTTAACCGGGTGGTGTTGGACTGGGTTAGTAGCCCATTTTCAGAGGAGACCCGGGGAGAAAGCTCCAGAACATATGAGACATATGATACAAACATAAGATTTTTACATGCAACAACAAACAACATTACAAGAGTTGACTAGCACAACATACAAGAGTTGACTAGGATAACATCATCAGACTTGGATTCAAATAGTCACTCCTAGTTACAAAAAAATAGCAATGATATGTATATTAGGCAGACCAACAAGAAACAGAGACTGATTCATACAATATTCAACTAATCATACAAATATGTATGTATCAAGATTGTTAGTCAGAGTGAGGAGATGTTTTTGAAAGAAGAAGAGATATTAAAGTTTGACATAAGGTGAAAAATGTGGAGACAGGGAAAGGAAAGCCTAGCCAGGAGCTATACAGTTGCAGAGCCAGTGACTGTTGTGGTGTTCCTTTAGGGCCATTTTAAATGAGGATAGGTTTGAATTTATTTGTAAGTTTTGAGGAAGTTTGTTCCAGTCCTTAGCTATATTGTGGGAGTAGAGGGAGTCACCAAAGTAGTTATGAGACTGGGTAATTTTTAGCATGAGTTTGTTGGAAGATCTAAGGGTCCTGCTGGTGGTGTTAGGTTGAACCAGGTCTGGGAGAGCAGGACAGTTAGTTGGGTTGTGGATGATTTTATGAGTAATGGTAAGTTGGTAAAGAGATAGAAGGTTGGGTAGCTCTAGCCATTTGAGCGGTTTAAGTATAGTACAATGGTGAGTTTTATGGGGTGTATTAGTTACAAACCTAGCTATCTTGTTGTAGCATGAATCTAGGTTATTTAGGCCAGACTTACAATGTTAAAAAATGATTAAAAAGAGACATTTCAAGAGACTTTTTATTGTCAAAGTTCTTGATATTTTTCCATGTAATGAATGTAGACAATGTAGATTTATAAGTAATTCAAGTTGTGTAGATTTCCCACATTTAAATATTAATACTAAAGCAAGAGGAAGATATCATTGCCATACTATGAATATAGTGCATCTGGCCACATGGAGTACATATTCTCATTATTTTATAGGTAAAAGTGTTAGACAACTAAGCTTCCACATTAGAGAATATGTCAGTTATTAGACAAAGGGACATTACTAATGCCTTAGTTAAGCACAGTGTAAAATGTAGTAATTTTCGGACATTTCATTTTTTTGTGTTAGAGCAGGTAGAGTCCATGGGATTTGTAAATGGCTGCAATGCAGTTTTGGAAATTAGGGAGCTGAAATGGCAGATGTTTATTAGAACCAATAAGCTCCCTGACTTAAATGAAAACCTTAATATCAGATGCTTGTTGAGATTAAGACTGTTTTAAAGAGCTTTGATTTATTTTAACTAAGTTTTCTCAGAGCATTATTACTTTAATTTTATAAGAATATGGCCACATGACATGTTGTTTAACTTTAAATATTTGTTATGTTTAGATGTAATTCATTTGCAAGTTTGAACGGGTGTGTTTGGTGCCAAATAGTATTTTGACTTGATTTTGAAAAAGTTTGTTATTTTTAATGAAGTTTCTGATGACTTTCCAGATTTATTAAATAAGGGACAAAAGCATTACATTTTGGTATCAGCATGATTTATTGAATATTGTTTTACCACTTTGCCTACAAGGTTTTGGAAAAACTTGGTGTTTTGTACATTTTTTGGTGACTTTGTTCTTTTTCATTTTATTTACTTAACAGGGCTAATCTCATGTATAAATTGTCATTTTCAGAATATGAAGTCTAATGCATATCTATTTGCGTAGTCAACTATGGCAACAGCTAACAACAGTAATGATCAAGATGGGGACTTTCTCATGATTGCCTTTCCTCGGTCTCAAGATCTGCAGTACTTGATTTTTGTACCTTTCTCCATCGTGTTTATAGTGGCATTATTTGGCAACATAACATTATTTTTAATTACTGTAGCAGAAAATAGTCTCCATGAACTCGCATATTACTTTATGGCCATCTTATCACTTGTTAATCTTCTTAGAAGTGCTACTGTTTTGATAGAAATGTTAACAATGGTATAGTCTGGTCAACAAGCAGTAAATCCAGATTCCTGTTTTACTCAAATGACTTTTATTGCATTCTTTACTGCCATGGAGTCAACAATAAGCTTATTAATGACTTAAAATCATTATATTGCAGTGCACACTCCTCTGAGATATTCAAGAATTATAACAAATCCTTAAGTTTTAAAAGGAAGCATACTGATTATAACCAGAGGTATTTATATTGCAACACCTCTGCCCATGCTTGCTATGATGTTGCCATTTTGCAGAATAAGTACTCTGTGGGTGGTATTCATAGTCTGGGGCTTTGCAAATGACTTAATTTGTGAATAGCAGTGCTACACAGATATGTAGATAAGGTCAGTAGAAGTCATTTGTGATCAATTTGGAAAAACAAAATCTTTTTTGAAAACACATCTACTTCTTCCAAAAAAGTAAGTTGTATAAAATTTAGCATCATGAAGTTATGAATTACTTCATAAACGTGTGAGGGTTTGTGTTATTTATTTATTTATTTATTTGTTTGTTTGCACATTATGGCCAAGTGTGGCTGGGCACAGTCATACTTAAAACATTTAAGGAAAGCTGTGGACTGCACAGCACTTAAAGTGGAGTTTTTTTAAAAAGAAAAGAGATTTATAATAACCTATATAGTGGTATCTTTTTGTGAACACCTTGATGGTTTCATTAAAGAATAGAAAGGTAGAGATAGGAAAGACTGAAAAAGGGGAGACAAGGAAGGAGAGCACACAAGGGAAACATCAAGAGGGCTTATGTTGTAGGAGGTGGGAAAGGATAGGCAGTATGTTCTTTTCATAGGATAGACCTCTCTATTTTTTTCAATTTATATATATATATATGTATATATATATATATATATATATATATATATATATATATATATATATATATATATATATATATCATTTGGTAGTGTGGGTGCTAAATATGTAACAGGGTGTAGGAAAAAGGATAAGGAAAGAAGGGCTGGTGAAGTGCTAGCTTGAGTCTCAGTCCTCAGAGCCTCAAATACATCCACTGCCAGATGGTGATGCAGTGGTGGACCCAATATTGAGAGGGTAGGGACTTGTATTGGTGCAGTGATTGGCACCAACCGGGAGAGTGCATCTTTTACATGCTGAAGAGAGGCTTCAACTGTATGAAATCTCCTGTCCACTACTTCCACTACTTCTTCTACCAAGCTCTGACACTCCATTTGGGTGAGGCTTGCCAGGTTGCCATGTGCCAGAGTTCCTGCAGCAAAAGTTCCTCTACCCCAACCCTGCAAATATATCCCCGGATGTCTAGACAGTGATCTGTCCATAGCTTGGGGGTATGGGCCTGCTTGTCTTAAGTGATTTAAAGCTGTAGAAAGGAAAATAAAATGGAGAGAAACAAAACAATAAAGGAAAAGGAAATGCATAAACAAATAAAAACAGAGAAAAAAGAGGTAGGGAGAGACAAAACAGAAAAAGCACAATATAGCCACACATTATGTTTACACTATTGAAATACTGCAGGAAAATCTTTATTGAAGTAAATCTTGTGAGTAGTCATTTGGGAAGTGCTTTCTACTTGGGAAGAATAACAAGAGCTTATAGGTTCATAGGTTCATAGGTTCATACTAGGCTATCTGCCCTAGGGCATTTATAAGCCTAGCCAGAATGTGTTTGGCTTTCGCCACCCATTTTAAATTTATTTTGCTATGCCCTTTTTTGAGGTTAGTATACTGTGCCTCTGTCTAACAGTGACACAGAAGTGATACCCAGGGTAAACCTACGATCTCCCATCCACTCATCAAGATTCCTCTTGAAGAGACTCAATGAGGACTCTGCCTAACCTGGACTGGGATTTTATTCCAGAGTGAAGGGAGCCTCTGGGTTATGAATCTGTTCCCCCAGCATGTCCTATTTATTTCAGTGCTGAGGTTCAACTCTCTCGGCGCGTAGCTCGATGGGATTTGGATTTTCTGAGGTGCAGCATGTCCATTAATTCCGGGTTGGACATGGCTTTATATATCAGGCACAGATCGCCTCTGAACAGGTGGTATGCCACTGAGTAGAGCTGGAGTTTCTTTAACCGGGCAGCATATGGCATCTGTTTGAGCCCTTTGATCCTCTTGGTGAGGTACTTTTGGGGTCTTTCCAGTTGCTGCAGGTGTCTGGTAAGGTATATCCCAAAGGGGCATTGTACTTAATTATGGGCCTGATGAGGGATGAGTAAAGAGGCACGATGACCTCCCTGATCTAGATGTGAATCCCTTCATGATCAGGTGGGCTATATAAAATGTTTTCTAACCACTTTGGCCACGTGGTTGTCAAATGAGAGATTGCTATCAACTTGGGTCCCCAGGTCCCTAATTACTTCTTCTGTACTTAATGGATTACCACCTATGTGGTAATTTGTGGGCACTGTTTTTGCCAAAGGGGATGACTATACACTTTTTGGCATTTAGCTTGAGGCCATGGCTCTGGCACCAGTTGTCTGTTTCTATGAGGCCCTTTTGGAGGATGCTTATGTCGGCTGGAGAGTCGATTATGGTGCCCAGTTTGCAGTCATCTGCGAACTTGGTCAGCCACAGTCCTTCCATGTTGGCCTGTACCTCCGAGAAATATATACTGAACAAGAGAGGTCCCAGGACTGAACCTTGTGGGACACCACTTGTAACTGGTTTGGAGTCTGACATGACTCCAGCAATTCTAACCATGTGGGTTCTGTCCTTGAGCCAGTTTGCAATCCATCTAGTGACATAGGGGTTTATATTTAAGCTGGTGAGCTTATCTATAATGCGGCAGTGGGGTATTGTATCGAAGGCTTTTGCGAGGTCCAGGTAGGCTGTGTGGACCACCTTCCCCTTGTCAATGGCCTTGATGACTGTTTCAAAGAAATCAACCAGGTTTAAGAGGCAGGATCTGCCCTTAACAAAGCCGAACTGGGTAGGATCCAGTGTCTGTAGGTCCCAATATCTTTATTTATGAGGTCCATGATGATCCTTTCCATAGCTTTGCAGACCAAGCTAGTCAGGCTTATGGGGCAATAGTTTCCAGGATCCATTGAGGCACCACCTTTATGGAGAGGGACCACTGTTACTGTACGCCACTCTTTGGGCACATATCCTGTAGTAAGGCTGTGATTGAACAGTAGTTTTATGTTTGGGTTTAGCTCTTCTTGGAGTTCATGTAGGATGCAGCCCAGGACACCGTCTGGTCCCATTGATGCTGTGTTTTTTGCTTTGGAGAGGGCGGCTCTTACCTGAGCATCTGAGATGTCAGGGGGGCAGCACTCTGCTGGGATAGATATTTGCCCTTTTGGTGGTGGGGGGAGAAGTTTGCGCTGAACCTGTCAGCTAGGATGTTGGCAATGTCTGTGGGTTCAGTGTATTTTTTGTCATTTTGGACTAATTCTGAGCATATCTGGGAATTACCACCCAGGTTCCTAACATAACTAAAGAAAGCCTTGTGGTTATCCTTAGTGTCCTGTGCAATTTTTGTCTCGAAGCTGGCCTTAGACAATTTTATGAGTGCCCGTAGTTTTTTGCTAATACTGATCAGTGATGTCTTCCCTTTTGGGATTTTGCTCTATCATTTAGTAGCTTCCTCCTTCTATTGTATAGTTTGTTTATGGCTGGGGTCCACCAGACAGGACGTCTGCCTTTGGAGGACTGGGTCTTGGTTTTATTTGGGATCGCATGATCCATGCATTCCTGAAGGTGTTCATAGAATGCATTTATAAAGGATTCTGCAGTCTGGGCCGTATTTTCCACAGGCCCGGGGGCTTTGAAGGATTTCACCTCGGTTTTGAGGAGTGTGAAATTTGCTTTAGAGAAGTTTTTCACTGTGATTTTCTGGGCAGGGGGTGGGGTCGGGATGTGAATATCCAGTGAGATTAGTTTATGGTCTGATCTTACCAGTGAGGGATACACTTTTGGTCTGGAGCATAGAGTCCCCATGTTGGTGATGATTAGGTCCAGTATGTTTTCCCCTCTTGTGGGAGTGGTAACAAGTTGTTCCATAGCATTGGAGTTTATTAATTCTAGGAACCTTTGGGCTAGGGTGTTGGAGCTAGAGTAATGCTCCCAGTCTATGTTTGGGTAGTTGAAGTCGCCCAATATAATGGTGTTTGGAGAGACCTTCATACTTTCCAGTGTTCTCAGGAAGGCCGAGTGAGGTTCCTGGATTTGGGAGGGTGGTCTGTAGCAGGCTATAAACTGAAAGGCAGTTTTACCCACTGTTAGTAGCACATGGATAGTCTCTGATGCTTCGTGCTTTGCCACCAACCTGGAGGTATGGGTATCTTTGATGAATATCGATACTCCCCCTCCTTTTGTGGTTCGGTCCAAGTTTTGGGGCCGAAAAGCATGGTATGATGTATAACCTGGTAGTGCTGGGGTGCTCTCGGGAGCCCTGAACCAGGTTTCTGTTACTGCACAGATATCGATGTTCTCCATGCTAAGGAGAGTTTTGAGTGCGTGCATCTTGAGGTTTAGACTTCTGGCGTTGAGTAGCATTACTCTTAGTTTCTTATCCCTTGTGATACCTATGGAGGTGGGTTTGTCTTTTGAGCCTTGCCTAAAAAAGGCACTATGGGGGTAGCAAGAGCCTTTGCCAATATCCGAAAGCCCAGAGGTGACAGGTGCAAGCCCGTCCCTAGCGAAGCATTGTGGCTTGTCGAGCATATCATCCCAAGCTGACAAGCATTGGATCCCCTTTGAATGACACCAGTACTTAAGCCAATTGTTGAAATTCATCATCTTGTCTTCATATTGTGGCATCATTCTTGGTGAGGGTAAGATGCTACTCAAGGTCAGGGTCATACCGGCCTGGGCTACATGCTCAGAGAGCTCCTTTATGTCTCTTTTCATGTAGTCCAGGGAGGTACGTCTCAGGTCATTCACACCAGCATGGACAATGACTGAGTCATATTTGTACTTGCCTTGGAGTGACCTGAGTGCTTGTGTTATGTGGCGGATCCTAGCGCTCGACAGGCTGCTCACCGTGACCCTCTCCTTGTTCAGCCTGGTGAGCGGGACGTCAATGTGCCTGACGATAGAGTCACCTATTACAAGTGTATCAGGTGTGTTGTTTAGTCTTAAGGGCTGTGACTGTTCGGCACACTGGCTTTGTGAGATATGTGTTGCACGTGTTTTGTTTTGGGGTAGCAGTTGCTTGGGTGTCTGCTTTGGAGGTCTCTGCTGCTTAGGCAGATCTTTATTTAGAGCCTCTGAGTATGTTTTTGTGTGATTATGTGTTTGATTTGCTGTCATGGTAGGTCTATGTGAGACTGGAATTGTCGTGAGTGTGGTTTCCTTCTCCTCCTGACTGGTTATGCCAGTACTGAGTTGAGAGAGCTTAGCCTCCAGTTTGGCTACATGGTTGCATCTCTCACATGTGTTGGAATTTGTTGGGAGGAGGAGAGGGTTGTCTGTGTACATGAGGCAGTTGTAACATTGCCTCAAGATTCCCAGATTCACCAGCTGGACCGGAGAGGAGATTGACAACTGAACTTTGGACATGCTAGAATAATATTGGGAATTCCTTAATAATTGAAAACAAGGGCCAGTGGGGAGTGAGGGAGTAGTGCTTTTAATTTTTAGTGCTGACTTATATAATTGCTTTAGTGAGCAAGTGCCAGGTAACTTAATTGCAATGTGTTACAGGTAACTTAAATGCAAAAACGACAAACAGTAACTTTCTTTCAAGTGAAACAAGGAAATAAGTACAGTAAGCAATGCAGATATCACTAGTGATCCACAGAAGTGCTGAGAAGCCGCATACTAGGTGGAATTAGCGTTCCAGGGAAATAACAAGCAAACAAACAACAAGCGTATAAACAAAGCTAGATTCAGCAGGCCTGGATCTAGTCTATGCTACAGCAAACAAGGTGTACCAATTTCAGTAAGATACAGTTCAGATATTCAGGCACTATAAACCTTTAACCAGAAATTCCCAGCTCAGAAGGGCAGAGTCCAGCCTCTTCTCCCACAAGAGTGCAGACCATGAACCTTCTTAATGTAAAATAACTGGCCTGAAGCCCAAGTGCTTAAACCAGAACTAATACACTTTAAGAATAACAGACACTGGGCTCTCAATCAGCAGTTCCCAACTTAGAAGGATGAAAGCTACCTGTCCTGCCACCACAGTGCATGCCACAAACCTTCCTAATGTAAAACAACTGGTCTGAAGCCCAAGTGCTTAATCCAAAAGACTTAGAATGATAGCTACACTTTAATCAAGTTACTACCAAGCAGTAATAAATACAATTGAATACTTTAGAGAATGCCTGGATTAGTGCTCAAGTTACACAAACAAAGCTAGATCCAGCAGGCCCGAATCCAGTCTATGCCACAGCAAACAAGGCCACCAACTTCAGTAAGAAGCAGTTCAGATATGCATGCACTATAAGCCTTTAACCAGAAATTCCCAGCTCAGTAGGGCAGAGTCCAGCCTCTCCTCCCACAAGAGTGCAGACCACAAACCCTCTTAATGTAAAATAACTGGCCTGAAAGCCCAAGTGCTTAAACCAGAATTAATAAACTTTTAGAATAAAAGACACTGAGCCCTCAATCAGCATTTCCCAACCTAGAAGGATGTAAGCTACCTGTTCTGCCACTACAGTGCAGACCACAAACCCTCTCAGTGCAAAACAACTGGTCCGAAGCCCAAGTGCTTAAACCAAAAGGCTTAGAATGAGTTACACCAAGCAGTAATAAATACAACTGAGTACTTTTAAGATGATGCAAAAGTAAAATAAAGTAGGTAGAAACACAAGTACAGTAAAAGCAGATGAATTTTTTTTTCCTTCTGAACAAGTGTTGAGATCAAAGAAACAGATTTGAGTGCTGAAACTAGAAAATTGGCTAGTTATAAGAAAAAAAAACTAAGCTAGAAGGCTTCCCTCCAACACAGAAGGGCTTGGGGGCTCAGAAGCCTACAAATAGTCTATACCACTTAACAGGAAAGGCAGGAAACAAGCTTAATTGTTTTTTTCTGTTTCCCAGATGCTCTCTTTGTACACAGTAGGAGTGCCTGAAATCAGAATATGATCTCACTGCATTCAGTTGAGTGAGCAAATGAGATGGGCCCAGAAGGAGTATCCAAACCCAAATTTACAAGAGAGGCGGGCAGTTTCAAGGCCACTAAGATGAACACCAAAACAAAAACAAGGAGGGTGGGTGGGGCTAACTGAAGAGCAGAGTCAAAACTTCCAGTTCAGTTAATATTCCTGCAACACAGTTAAAATCAATTTAAATACTGTATTTTTTTTTTTAAAAAAGTGCAGATAAACTTACTTAAATTCTCTTATATGTCCAGTTGAATACAGCAAGTTCTTAGCCGGCCAAAGCTGAGGTTTTTAAGCAGAAAATATTTCACACTGTACCACTTATATAGGCAAGGACAGGAAATCAAAGAATGTGGCTACCCCCACACCTGTAATTACTAGCAAATAACAAAATTCAGCAAACACTGACTAACTTCCAGTTCAGTTAATATTCCTGCAACACAGTTAAAATCAATTTAAATACTGTATTTTTTTTTAAAAAAGTGCAGATAAAGGTACTTAAATTCTCTTATACGTCCAGTTGAATACAGCAAGTTCTTAGCCGGCCAAAGCTGAGGTTTTTAAGCAGAAAATATTTCACACTGTACCACTTAAATAGGCAAGGACAGGAAATCAAAGAATGTGGCTACCCCTACACCTGAATTTACTAGCAAATAACAAAATTCAGCAAACACTGACTAACTTCCAGTTCAGTTAATATTCCTGCAACACAGTTAAAATCAATTTAAATACCGCATTTTTTGAAAAAAAGTGCAGATAAAGGTACTTAAATTCTCTTATACATCCAGTTGAATACAGCAAGTTCTTAGCCGGCCAAAGCTGAGGTTTTTAAGCAGAAAATATTTCACACTGTACCACTTAAATAGGCAAGGACAGGAAATCAAAGAATGTGGCTACCCCCACACCTGTAATTACTAGCAAATAACAAAATTCAGCAAACACTGACTAACTTCCAGTTCAGTTAATATTCTTGCAACACAGTTAAAATCAATTTAAATACTGTATTTTTTTGAAAAAAAAGTGCAGATAAAGGGACTTAAATTCTCTTATACGTCCAGTTGAATACAGCAACTGGACGTACATGCTTCAGATAAATTCATATGGCAAGGACGTGTGATTTCTTGAAGAGGAGTGTGTATCTCTGAACTTATATGCATACGATACATTCAATGCATTAATAAAATACCCTTTGCAATTATTAAAAGTAATCAAGTTAACCACAATAACATTAGATAGTTTTCAGTTGCATTTCTTTCACCTGCAAAGCTATAAAAATAGTTTTCTTATTACCAATATAGAAAACAGTTGTAATGATGAATCTCATTTCACTGAAAGCCAACAAAATAAAACCAAAAGTAGGTGGGGGGCTATGTCCCCCACACCACCCAATGTGGGGGGGGGGGGGCTGTGCCCCCCATACCTCACCTAGCTATAAATACTAACTCCAGGTTCACACTACAGTGGGGAAAAGGGCATGTATGTTTTATTTTCCCAACAGTACTTACATTCAGTGAAATTTGATTCAGTTTTCAGTGATTTGAGCATCCAGTGATTTGGTGTGAATGTTATGAAATTCAGTGAAATGAGTTTTCAGTAAATCAAAGTAGACACACACACACACACACACACACACACACATAGATATATATATATATATATATATATATATATATATATATATATATATATATATATATACTGTATATATTGATATATCTATATCTGTATATATATATATATATATATATATATATATATATATATATATATATACGTATATCTACACACACACACACACACACACACACACACACACAAACACACACACACAAATATATGTGTGTATGTATTCCTGTCTATACGTCTCCTTTTAGTTTTCTTTGTTTTCTTCTATATATGCATAGCTGTATGAATTTCTATAATATTGTGCAAATATTCTCTTTCATGCAAGTGTAAAATAGTATGAAATGTGTGTGGAATGGTCTTTTCAAAATAGTATGCTATTTAGGTAACACCATTTTCAGGGATAACTAATTCACAAATACAGAAATGTAGCAATTTGTAGAAGTTTGCATTCTCTTTGCTATACAAATGTATCTAATTTGAAAGGCAATATAGAAGTAACACAACATTTCTCAGTATAGTTTGTGCAGGTCATTCACTTCACTTTAGAGTGTGGCATCTTAGACTTCAGCCCTGTTGAACTTGCAGGTAGAAATACTTTTGAACAAACAAGTGTGTTAAGCAATTGTTTAAGTTATATTTCTATGGCCTACACAAAACTGGCTTCATGCAAGTCATTTTATGCAATAGTAATAAACTGTAATGTGTAATTGCAATTTTAATGTCATTATTTATAAATCCATTAACAAATACTTCTTGTAGCCCAGTACATGATTTAGAGAGCTACATGTACAGATTATTATTTTAATAAACTTATGCCATATTTGTATATATCATTACAATCTGTTAACACATTACTCATATCCATGTCTTTTAAAAAGAGACGCATGATTACAAACATGCTCATGATTTCCTCTGCAGTTCATAATAGCATTAAAAGTAACATTTTCAAGTACTAATATCTTTCTTTTTAAGCAGCTCTAGTTATGCTAACTTGTCAAACTTTTTTAAGTTTAATATGACTCATTTAAGAAACATTTTTTTTTAATTACAATAGGACTCTGGCCTTCTTATCACTACCTAGTCTACCCATTCGGCCAGCTGGTCACTGCTGTGATTCTGCAAATTATCATAACAGTGACGACACTGCTGGTCAGAGTGGATTATACCTGTCAGTGTTGACAGGTGTTCAAGCAACTCCTGCCAGATATCGATTTGTTTTACTGTATCTTGTGCTGGCCTCAGTGTTATCCTGAAATGAATCATTGTCATGGTTTCCTTTCCAGACCAGCTAGGAGTGTGGCCTCATGCCTTCACAGATGCTGCCATCCTTCTGTTGATATTATTGGCACGTTTGATTTAACGCAAACTGCTTTGCCGCATATTTTTTTTTTCAGTAAAGGAAACCAGTTACCTTTCCTTCTACACGTGATTAAAATGGAAGTATATAATTAATAATTTGTATTGATAATGCTTATTAGTAAAGGTTATTTTTTGTACCCTAACACCAGTATGACATACAGTACAGCATAATTTTTTGGGGGGAGTGGGAATAAATGTCACTATGTGTGCTATTTTTAAGTTTTAGGAAGTTGTAATTTGCTTGAGGTACTAAAGTGTAACACACAACCTTGGACGAACAGGGATTACACTTCAGATTGCTGCAGACTTGACATTCAGAGACTCCATTTTGTTTTTTTTTAACTACATTCTGATTTTGGCTAGTCTAGGGTCATCTGTGCATTCCCAAGGCAAGCATGGTACATCTGCAGAGTGCTGTGGACTGTAAAGCCATTCTTACATTGTCCATGTCAGTCTGTTTTGCATTCATGCTACTTTGTTCACATGTTCCTGATCAGCAAAAAGTCAAAATACACTGATATATCTCAGGACATGTGTACGTACTACTACAATTCATACAGATGAATATAAATTAGCTTAATTTGCATATAATACATGTAAATGGCTCTGAATTTTCACCAGTAAGTTGAGCATCTCCATATTAACTCATCAGTAGCCAAGATAAGTGATAAATGCATTAGGATACCGTAGACTTACTACACTAAGGAAATATTTTAAAAAAATATTATAATTTAATAAGAAACACTTCATTATTGAATTAAGAGTCATTTGCAAAGAACTTACATGTATGATGCACATATTACAGTAACACTAACTGACTGGTAGATTTGTGTCATTTTGAAGTTCTATTTTACGACAGTATGTGCCCTTTTCCCCACTGTAGTGTGATCCTGGAGGTAGTATATATAGTTAGCAGTGAAAATGATTCCTGATGACAGATAATGAACATTGCTACGGTATAATTTACTGATTGTGTATACATCGGTATAAATGCCATAATTTCCTACAAAAGTTCTGCTGTGCTAAAGGTATCAACAGGCCTGTATGATAAATATGATATATTGACAGTGACTAAAAAAATGGCAGCATTATTAACACATGACAATGGCAGAGGATACAACATGGATACTTTTTGTGACAAAAGTGATTGCATTTATGACCTGAATAAATTGTATGTAACATACTGCAATTTTACTTGACTTTACTGAGATTTCTTTGTGTAGTTATATGGTTTGTGTTAAGCAGCATTTTTATTTAATGTGATTTACAGCAAGACCTGGTCATTGATTCATTGATTTGCACTGTAAAAGTTGTTTACATCCAAACATTATCATCACACTGGCTGACTGTGGCCTTTTTTCCTACAGGATCAAAGGAAAGAAAAGATAACTTCAAACATAAGGAAAATCTTGTCATAGCTTGACAGATGGGAAACTTCTTTTTGGTAAAGAGGAGTCCAGACAAGCCAAGAGGAATGTGACGTCTGCACAATACCCCACTAGACTGCCACCAATTAATGTGATGTCCAGACAATATCCCACTGAACTGCCACCAAATAATGTGACTTCCCTTACTATCTTGGGTCAGCAACTAACAATCCTCACTACTGACTCCAGTGTGAGACTGTTACTTAAACAGGAGTTATATAGCCTGGAAAGAAATCTAAAATTACTTACTACCAGCTGCCTTTAAGACCCTGAGAACTCCTGGCTGGTATATTCCCCGCTCCGCTCCCCACCCTGCCCCCATATCCCACCCACCCCCACTACCTCTACATTTATTCAGGCAAATAGCCCCTCCCACTACCCTCCACCTATTACAACCCGCCCCCAATCTGCTACTACTCCTCCCATACTCTCAGCATTACTCTCTCACCAAGTAAAGTCTTCTAGCCCTCCCATCTTAACTTCCTCTTCCTTGGGTCATAATGGGCAAACTCACATTTAGCGTAACCCCTCTCATAGCAATTTTCCTACTTATTCCCTACTACTCAACTAGATATGAAAACCAAACTCTAATGGAAATCCCCTTCCCAAAGGGACACACTTCCAACCATCCAATTCCATCCTCCCTAGTTATCTTTACTTCCCCACACCTTGACAACAGGATTAGCTCCAACATGGTGCATCTTACCCTCTACCACTCTAAGATATCAACCAACAGAGCCTACCACAGACTGCTCAGTAAACTTCAAAGATTCGTAGACCACCTAAAAAATGTATTACCACCTACGGGGATATCCACCCTAACCCAGGTCCTACCAGGATCCTGGACTCTAACATCCCCAAACTCACCCATACTTCTACAGGGTCCCTGCTTATATTCCATCTCAACTTAAGAAGCTTGAATAACAAAGTGCACAATCTTCATGCTATCCTAGCTAGCCACTCCCCTGATATTATGTGCCTATCGGAAACTTGGTTAAAACCCTCCACCAAGGACGAAGAGATTATCCCACCTGGGTATAATATCCACAGGCTAGACAGGGGCAACAAAAGGGGGGGGCATAGCTGTTATGTACAGGAATATGATGAATATCACTAGGTCTTCAATACAACCTCCCAAAGCCTCTAATATTAAACTAATGGCTCTAAAGCTCTGCCTAAACACCCAAAAATCAATCAATCTTATTGTTATGTATATTCCACCAGGGAAGAACACAGAAAAATTAGAACAAACTCTTAGCTGGTTAACAACTAATTACCCTCAAGAAACCATAGTACTTGGGGATTTTAATATTGACTGGTCTCACTGCACGGCAAAAATTAACCCCCTTCCAATCAACCTACATGGCTTCTCCCAAAATATCGCATCACCAACTAGAATAGGAAATGCTCAACAAAAAGAAAGCACCATTGACTGGATACTAACCAATAAGGATCCACTAAACTATACGTTTGGAACCCTTCCCAACGACCTTAGCGACCACCTAATCACCTATATTATCAAACACAGAAGCTTTACAACTAGCCCCCCTCTATATAGATCTGTAAGAAATAAGAAGAAATTTAATGAACAACATTTTCTTGCTGAACTTAAATCCTGTCACTGGACCATCCTCAAAACCCTACCCCTACAGGAGAGTGTTACATACTTCAACAATACTTTCCTCAACATGCTAGACCGTCACGCCCCCATTCGGAAAATCAGAACTAAAGAACGTATAGCACCTTGGCTAACCAGGGAGACTAAAACTAAAATCAAACTCCGTGACCAGGCCTGGAACCAGTGGAGAGCCACCAAAACTCCCCTGGACCACATTAAATTCCAACAACTCAGAAACTCGACTAAAACAGCCATTGTCCAAGACAAAAAACAGTATTACTGCCACCTCCAGGTCAAACACCAGAATAACCCAAAAAAGTTCTGGGCTGGATTTAATAACCTCCTCCATCCTGGGAAATCTACCACCCCCACCCCGGAGAAACTCATAGGGAAAAATCCTGTCGAAATTGCCAACGCCTTTAACTCCTTTTTTACGGATACCATACAGTCCTTAGCCACCCAGATTACTAACACTTCCTCACCACCCAATTATGCTTGTGACTCAACTCCACCTTCCTTTAAACTAGAACCTGTCCCTACCCAGTACATCCGCTCCCTCTTAAAAAAACTAAGACCAACCACCTTAGCGGCAGATCACCTCCCAGCGGAATACCTTCAGATAGCGTCAGACGCTATCTCCTATCCCGTATCTATCTTGATCAATAGATCCATAAAAGAAGCCATAATCCCATCTATTTGGAAAATCTCATACATCATCCCTCTCCACAATGGTGGTACCTCCACGGAGACATCCAACTATAGACCGATAGCAATCCTGTCTCCACTAGCTAAAATCATGGAGAGGTGCGTTCACAGACAACTTATGAACTATCTTACCCTTAATTGTCTCCTGTCAAATTCCCAACACGGGTTTCGCCCCCATCACAGTACCACCACTGCTCTCATCTCCTTTACTGACTCAATCAATAATAACCGTAATAATAAACTCATATCCTCTGCTCTCTTTCTGGACCTATCGAAAGCTTTCGACATGGTCAACCACCAGCTACTGCTCCAAACCCTGGATGGCTTTCATCTAGATAACCCAGGCCTAAATTGGTTCAAAGCCTACCTCACTGGTAGGCAACAGGCTGTACAATGGCAAAACAGGCTATCTGGCCTACTCCCCAACACCATTGGCGTCCCCCAGGGCTCCATACTAGGTCCCCTCCTCTTCTCAGTCTTCATCAACAATCTTCACCTAGTTATACCCGAAGCCACCTGCATTCAATATGCAGATGACTCCACCCTGATCTGCTCAGACATTCTCCCTCTCACAACTCCAAATAAAGACCCAGAACTGTTTCACAAAAATCGAAAACTGGTTCACTGAACTGAAACTACTACTAAATCCCGCAAAAACCAAGATGCTGCTATTTTTCCCCTCAGCAGCCACTCCCCTAGGTAATGAACCTCTATCTCCTAACAATCTCGCATTCCATGTAAAATCCACCAACGGGACCATCATAGACCCTGTTCCCAACACTAAACTATTAGGAGTAACTATTGACCACAGGCTGAAATTTGACACTCACATTAGCAATACCATCAGGACAGTTAATAAAAAACTTGGGTCAATGTATCGTATTAGGAATTTTTTGACCCCTCATGCCAAACTTACCATTGCTCGAACTCATCTTCTCTCTACCCTCATGTACGCTTCCCCTATCCTATCTTTCCTCAATAAGCGCGAACTCAACATGCTCTCCGTCGCCTATAATCACATAGCAAGATTTATAACTGGAACTCCCTACCGCACCCATCATTGCCTTAACCTAAAGAAACTTGGCTGGCTTGAACTGCCCAATCTTCTCAAATTCACCCAACTAACGGAAGTATTTAAAATAATTAACCAGCCTGACAGAGTCCCTGCTCTGGGCAAAGTATTTCCACCCTATTCAAACCTTAATTTCCTCCGTTCAGCACATAGTGTTCAAATAAAAACCATCATATCCAAGAACTCTGGCGGTGATGCCATCTATGCCAACTCCATAGGGAAAACCTGGAACGCACTTCCAAATAATTTAAGAAGCATAACCTCGCTTAACGTATTCAAAATTAACCTCAGCCAATTCCTGAAATCACACTGGTTATGCCCTTGCCCTAAACCAGACTAAACCTAGCCAACAACCACTTCACTAGACTCTTTACTCCCTGGTAGACTAGTCGACTAGCATCCCCTCCTCCAGTATCTCCTCCCCACCCTACCTCCTCCGTGAAGGAATCGTGAATTACTCACAAGTGGTGTTTGATGTACTCATTTATATCTATGTTAAAAAAAAAATTTTCTCTACCTGTTTTTATTTCCTTAACATATTATGTATGTTTTTTACTTTCTCAGCATATTGTATTGGAGCTTTTCTCCCCAGGCCTCTACTGAAAATTGATATGTATCCAGCTAGACCAGCCCGGTCAACAAATGTAAAATAAAATAAAAATAAATAAATAAATAAATATTTCACAATTTTCCCTGAACAGGACAACAGGAACATGCTCTATAGCCTGGGAAAAGACTGTATTCTTCTGTCAACCCCAAATATAACTCCTTATTATACAATTCAGAGCAATGTGTCCCAGTTTAACACCTCTGATACACTTAAATATATTAAATCTCACACATCCAAACACTTCTGGGAAAGCCTGACACAGATTTCTAGCTGTGTCCCTTCACCAAAATAATATGGTAATGTTGCCACCAATCAGAGTGCCTCCATGCCCTTTTAAAGGGGTGTCTAGTTATGAAAATGAAATATTAAAACTAATAGTAGCAAATGACCTAAGTGTCTAGGCTTTTGGACTTGCCCAGGAGGTTATCAAGCAAGTATAAGCACTCTCAAATCACTAAAGAAAACACGGATTGACCAGCTACAATGTAAGTTAATAAAATATTTAATAATGAACAAAATGATTAAAAATATGAAACAGTAATTTCCAATAAACAAACAGAACTCAATCACCATGAAAATAAAATCAATAGTGAAAGATGGAAATCCAACATTTAGAAAAACTCTACTTGATCTATCTGATTAGTTATAATTTCCTAACTGATTAAAGAACTGACAACTAACTACTGACTTCTGTAACTGACAACTGTAACTGACAACTACTGTCTTTAGCAGGCTCTTTTATAGACTAGCCTAACTGTCCTAACTGTTCCAGTTCTAATTTTCAATTCATATTTTGAAAATCAACCAACAGCCGATTACTAAAGTTCCTTCCTGTCTTTCAACTTCTGATAGTAACACATAGCAACTATCAACATTCTAATGACATCATCTGCAGATCAACTGGATCTGAAACAGTTTGCCTGTAGAATCTTGCTTTACAAACATGTTAGAAATGTAAACAACACTGTTCAAGTTTTTAAAACATTCTGTACAAACAGATCGTAAATCAACATGTAAGAACCTATTTACAACATCATAGCTAGTCATGCTGGCATACAATACACAAGTCAGTCTGAAATTATATACAAAACTTCAGCCAGGCATGATAGCAAAATGGCAGTGTCATTTGTACTGTAAAAGCTGATTACATCTAAACATTATTGTCACTCTGGCTGTGGCCTTTTTTTTTTTTTTTGTTCTATAGGATCAAAGTAGACAAAGGATAACTTCAAACATGAGGAAAATCATTTTGGTAAAGAGGCACCTAGGCAAGTCAAGAGGAACAAGGCCTGAAGTCAAGTACTTGTTGAAATTAATGCAGTGGGGTGCAGAAAATGAGCATTTGCACAGTGAAAGAAAAGGGCAAATTATATGGAATCATGTGCAAGAAACAAGGTCAAGCTGAATACAATTTCCCATACCAGTACAGGGTGGCCTCTGAATCTTATGCTATTAACCCCAGATGAGGACTATACCTGTATTCAGGACTGTATTGTAGTTTCTGAGTTCCCCAGACCTTACTGTGTTAGAGGGAAGTCTCTCAGCTCATCAGTGGCAGTGGTAAGCAGTAGGAAGCCTAGCTGCTGCAAAAGGAGTGGTTTCTAGCTCCCTTTCAACTTTCTGCTTTAAAAGCCCATGTTTGCATGGGTTTGAGCACCGTGCAGTGCCACTAAGCTAGGCTAAACTATTACTGGTGCCAGAAAGTCTGCTCATCAATTTTCCCTTAGATCTTGCTATTTATCTTCTCTCTTGCATTTAACTAGCTTATTTGCCTAGTACTTCCTCTGTCTTCTTGTAGCAATTATTGTGTAACACATAAGTGTTAACAGCACTAAACGTCTTATAAGGAAACAGCTCCAGTACTTATTAATAATGACCATCTCTCCTGGCATGTCTAAAGGTCAGTTCCCTGTGCTTTCTCCTATTAACCTGGTGAACTTGGGCATTCTGAGGCAGTGTAGCAACTGCCTCATGTACACAGACAATCCCCTCCTCTTACCTCCCAACACTCAGACTTGTGAGAGATGTACTTATATATATATACAAAACTGGAAGACATACATTCTCCAGCCAAGACCAGAATAGCTGGTCAAGAGGAGAAGGTCAACATCTGCACCACACCACATGGAACAAATAGCCCTCCAGAACACCTACCATCACAGCTCTCACATAAAAAAACAAACCACACACCCACCTTCACAGAGGCTCTCAATAGAAATCTACCCAAACAGCAGAGACCTCCAAATCAGAAATGCACTCAACCACCACAACACAGCACAAATCACAAGACACATAGCTCACCTACACAGTGTAATCCTCAACCTACCCCCCTAAGGCAAAATAGTTTGCCCAATACACTAATCATAGGTGACTTAATAGTGAGGCACAAGGCACACTGATGTCCCACTCACTAGGTTGAATAAGGAGAAGGTAACAGTCAGCTGTCTGTCAGGTGCCAGGATCCCACACATAACACATGCACTCAGGTCACTCCACAACAAGTATAAGTATGACTCTGTCATTGTCCATGTGGGTGTGAATGACCTGAGATGCACCTCCCTGGACTACATGAAAACAGACATGGAGGAGCTCTCGGATTATGTGGCCCAGGCAGGTATGACCCTAGCCCTGAGTGGCATCCTACCATTGCACAGAATGGTACTACAGTACAAGGAGAAAATGATTGACTTCAACAATTGGCTAAGTTTCTGGTGTCATTCTAAGGGGATCCAGTATTTGTCTGCTTGGGATGACATGATTGACAGACCTCGATGCTTTGTCAGAGATGGCCTGCATCTGTCACCCCTAGGTTTCTGGATACTGGCTAAGGCTCTTGCCACCCCAATAGTGTCTTTTTTAGGCAGTGTTCCAAAAACCAAAGTACCACCATAACAGCTTTAAATAAATGCAATCTGAGGGTCATAATACTCAGTGCTAAAAGTATAAATCTCAAGATGCATTCACTCAAAGCACTCCTCAAAATGGAGAACATCGACATTTGTGCTGTAACGGAGACCTGGTTTAAAGCAGCAGAAAGCACCCCTGCACTACCAGGCTATAACTCATTCCACACCTTTCAGCCCCAGAACATGGACCGAAGTTCTAAAGGTGGTGGTGTCTCCATATTCATAAACGGTATCCACACCTCCAGACTAGTAGCCTAGCATAATGCATCAGAGACACTTCAGGTACAATTAACAGTGGGTAAGATGGTGATTCAGGTCATAGCCTGCTATAGGTCCCCAACCATGTCCCAAGACTCTCACTCCACATTCCTAAGCACCCTGGAAACTATTAGGGTCCAAGATAACACTCTCATACTGGGTGACTTCAACTACCCCTCCATCAACTGGGAAAAGTAGTCATGCACCAATACACTTGCCTAGTGCTTCCTGGAATTCATTAATTCCAATGCACTGAACCAGCTCATTTTTACCTCCACCAGAGGAAGCAACATCCTTGCCTGGTTATTGCTAACATGGGCAATGGTTGCTCACCACCAATAGTCAATTCCTCCCTGGTTAGATCCAACCACAAACTAATCACCATGGAAAGCCACATCTCACCCACACCATCAGCAAAGGTAACCACCATGAAAAACTTCTCCAAAGATGACTTTGGGCTCCTAAAAACAAAGCTGGCTAACTTCACGGCACCCATATAAATGGAAAATAGGTGCATGACTGCCGAATCGTACAACAATGCACTGTACAAACAGGTACATAAATGCATGGAACTAGCCATACCCAACATAACCAAGATGCTCTCTGCCAATCTGGTGGTCCCCTGCCATTAACAAACTCTACAACAGAATGAAGAAACTGTTGCAGAAAAAGGTGAAGTCCCAAGACTGGAAACCCCCCCTTATTAGCCTCAACAAAAAGTTGAAATCCCTAATCAAAACCTCTAAAGCTAGCTATGAAGGCAGAATTGTGGCAGACACTAAAAACAACCACAAATCCTTTTACAGTTATATCACGAATCTCCACGGCAATACTCAGAATTGCTCTGAGATACTGCACAATGGTACCTCCTATACTGAGCCAGGAGATATTTCCAACATACTGGCCGACAGATTCAGTGCCAACTTTACCCCCCCCCAAATGACCATTCACAATACTGGAAGAGTGCCAGGTACCCAGCATTACTGCAGCACAGGTTAAAGCTGCATTGTCCAAGGCCTAGAATACAGCTTCCATGGAACATGACAATATCTCTGGCTGTGTTCTACATGAACTACAAAGTGAACTAGCACCACATCTGTGTGTCCTGTTCAATCACAGCCTTACTTCAGGCTTTGTCCCTACAAAATGGCACACTGCTACAGTCTTCCCTCTCTATAAAGGGGGACCAACTACAGCCCCTGGGAATTATCGTCCCATTAACCTGACGAGTCTGATATATAAGGTTATGGAGCGCATCATCATGGACCTAATTAACAAGGCTATAGGGAATCTCTAAACTCTGGATCACATGTAATTTGGGTATGTAAAAGGTAGATCATGCTTGTTCAACCTGGTTCACTTCTTTGAGTCAGTCACCAGAGCTGTGGATGAGGGCAAGGCAGTTCATACAGCCTACCTTGATCTGGTCAAGGCCTTTGATAACATTCCCCAGTAAGGATTTATTGATAGACTCACCAAACTAGGCATCAACCCCTATATCACTAGATGGGTTGCATATTGGCTCACAAATAGAACCCACAGTGTGAAAGTAGCAGACTCCAAGTCAGACTGCCGACCAGTCATGAGTGGTATCCCACAGGGATCAGTCCTGGGTCCTCTCCTGTTTGGCATCTACTTCTCAGACGTCCAGTCCAACATGGAGGGACTCTGGCTGACCAAGTTCACCAAAGATTGCAAGCTGGGAGCCATTATTAACTCCCCAAGTAATATAGACATCATACAGAAAGGCCTCACTGAGACCAAATGAAAACTCCAGCCAAGTTAGAACTTTCACTGAGTGACCTCTCAAACCTCTTGCATCAGAGGCACGTGGAATATATGTAAATAACCCTTATGAGCATCAGATGTTTCAGCTATATGGCAATTCTGAATACTCATAACTTTTTTTAAATCATTTTAATAGACAATTTCAGGACAATAAAGCCAAACATCACTAACTATAGATATGCATATTTCGGCCTTATTATAACCTCATCAGCACAAGCAGAGTGTTTGACTAAGCATAAGAAACACAGGGCTGTTATACCCAGCTTATGTCCATTACCATTATGGTGACTGCAAAATATCCCAACTAACAAACTAAAACAGAGTGAAAAGGTAACACAGAAAAAACAATCAGTAAAAAGTAGCAAAACTAGTAAAAACTAGTAGTGTTTGACTTTATTGACCTAAAATTGTTATCCACAGCTATTGGTATTTGGCATTATTGGTCTGAAATTGTTATCCACAGCTAGTGATGTTTGGCTTTATTAGCCTGAAATTGTCTATCCACATCTAGTGGTATTTGGCTTTATTGGCCTGAAATTGTCCGAAATATGCATATCCACAGCTAGTGGTGTTTGACTTTATTGGCCTGCAATTGTCCATTAAAATGACTTAAAAAAAGGCATGGGCATTCAGAATCGCCATGTAGCTGAGGCACCTGATGTTCATAAGGGTTATTAGCATATACCCCATGTGCCCCTGATACAAGAGGTTTGAGAGGTCACTCAGTGGAAGTTCTAGCTTGGCTGGAGTTTTCATTTAGTTTTTTCCTGATTGTTTTTTTCTGTATGACCTTCTCACTCTTTGTTGTAGTTTGTTAGTTAGGATATTTTGCAGTCACCCTAATGGTAATTGTCATCAGTTGAGTATAACAGCCCTGTGTTCCTTATGCTTAGGTAAACACTCTGCTTGTGGTAATGAAATTATAATAAGGTTGATGTATGTATATCAATAGCTAGTGGTGTTTGGCTTTATTACCTTGAAATAGTCTGCTTATTGTGTGGTAATGAGATTATAGCAAGGTTGAAATATATATATCAACAGCTAATGGTGTTTGACTTTATTAGCCTGACATTGTTTGCTAAAATTACTTAAAAAAGTCATGGGCATTCAGAATTGCCTTATAACTGAGACACCTGATGTTCAAAAGGGTTATTTGCATATATTCTTTGTGCCTCTGATACAAGAGGTTTGAGAGGTCAGTTTTACGGATTGTTTTTGTGTGTGACCTTCCCAATCTTTAGTTTGTTAGTTGGGATATTTTGCAGTCACCCTAATGGTCATGTACATCAGCTGGGTATAACAACCCTGTATTTTTTATACTTAGCAAAATACTCTGCTTGTGCTTTGTTGTTGATGTCATAACAAGGCTGAAATATGCATATTCATAGTTAGTGGTGTTTGGGCTTTAATGACCTGGAGTTGTTCATTAAAATGACTTAAAGAAATCATGGGCATTCAGAATTGCCATATAGCTGAAACACCTGATGTTCATAAGGGTTATTTGCATATATCCCATGTGCCTCTGATACAAGAGGTTTGAGAAGTCACACAGTGGAAGTTCTAGCTTGGCTGGAGTTTTCATTTAGTTTTTACTGATTGGGTTTTCTGTGTGACCTTCTCACTCTTTGTTACAGTTATTAGTGTAATGGAGGTTGGGAACTATGAAGGTATCATGGCCTCTAATGTGCATGTCCTTCACATACCCAGTACTTTTGTTATATTCAAGGGTTTAGTTTGGATTGTGACCACATGCTGATAGATGTACCACTTGTCATCTACCCCAGCACATGGGTCGCATTCCTACTGATCTGATTATAGGATGTGATGTCCACATTATACTCGAGTGGTGTGTTTGTCTCCTGAATTAACAAATCTCCCCATGTGTCAATGCAGGTGTTGTTATGCCTGAGGCAGCAGTATTTGTTATGTGCTGCTACTGCCTGGATTTTACTAATATCATAGCTGGAGTCAGTGATTAACCACATTTGGTAGTTCTTCAGGCAGCTGTGTGAACACAACATGTGTATGACATCTGTGATGTCCATCACTTAACTAATAGATAGGAAAGGGCCTAGCAGACAGCCCTGGTGCATGGACCTGATCACTGGACCTGTGATATAGGTCATGTCACACATTTCAACATAGTGAGATGCCATATATGTGATACACTGGTCTACCCATTGGGTGATATAGCTGCTTATGGCCACATATGACAGTGTTAAGTGAATACCTCAGTGAGGTGAAAATGGGAGCAAGCAGGCGGAAGAACAAAGGAAAGCAGGATAGGAATGTGCAGGAAGGAGGTAGGAAAGAACCACAGCTATCATTTTCTTTAACAGTGTAAAATGAACATATGTTTAATATATTAACTGAATTTGGACTGTCAGCTCCAGAGATAGGGGGACCACTATACAATCATGTTGTATAGCCAATTAGACTGAATCAAGTGTATTAAGGAGCCATGTGTGTGAAATGAAGAGCTATGTATAGGATGCTTTTTCTGTGGGACAAGTGCCCATTTTTTTTTTTTTTAGAGAGAGACAAATGCTGGGGAAGGGGCATAGATATGTCTGGGTCAGGTAATTTGGATATGTGAAGCAGTTGCAGACAGACAAGACAAACAAGACAGGTGACAAGGACTGTGATGTAGACAAAATATTGGGGGACACCATAATTGAGGGGATGGTGGGGACATCCCATACCCACAGTCGTCAAGTTGGGTGACAGTGAGAATCAAATCCTCACCCACGGGACTGTCATTACTTTCACCTCACACTGTCACTGGCTGAACTGCTTGATGTCTCCTTCCCCTCCTCCAAGTACTAATCAAAATGAAGGAGAGCAGCATCTCCAGTTAGCATAGGCATTTACCAATAGTGCAGCACCAAACCCTACACATCATCCCTGGCAACTCGATGTAGGTAAAATCACCACTTTCACAACTGCTCCTGGACCAATGGACTAGTCACCAGGGCAGGACTACCAGAGGGGGCAGGGAGTGCAGGGGCAGTTCTGCCAGGTTGGCTTCCACACATGCTGGGCACTGGTGCTGTGGGGCATGTCTACTCTGCTGTGATGTGGACCATTTAGTGATTTGGTACACATGGATGACATGGATACATTTTGAGAACACATAATAAAATTTAAAAAATCAAAAAAAATAGAAATAAAAATAATTTTTACAACAAAATAAAATAAAATGCAAATAAAATAAAAAAAATCTTCATAGAATAAAATAAGTAAAATAAAAAATGACACAAAACTATTTTTTTTATAAATAATATGTAATAAAATAAAAATAAAATAAGACAGATAAGGGTTGGGGCAAGAGAAAAAAAGATAATTAGTGCCTTCATATGTGACACACAGTGCATTAATACAATTATTTGGCTCTATTATTTTAACTTTTACAGTTAAGACTACCACCTCTTTACAGATGCACACTATACTACAGCTTGCAGCAAGTAATTCTTGACATGTGCATATATTGCACATATATGTGTTCCAATTATACAGATTACAGTTTACAGCAGGGCATTTGTGCCACTGGTATAGAGGTTTTAATTTTATTTAAATATTGTTGAAGAATTAACAGTATTGCATAGTATTTGAACCCACAACCTCTTGCTAAAGTCTCATATTGTATTCTTGGTTTGTGCTACAGACTAATGCATGCATACTTGCTTTTGCAGTTAAGATATGCATGCTCAATTTCATACATCTCTATAAAATACAAAAAAAAATCTTTATCTTTTAATGCTACAGTAACACTACTCTTGTGCTGCATACATACCACATGTTTCTGTCATCCTCATCAATCTAGCCCTATGGGTTCAGACATTGCACTTCTGATCACTGGCAGCTGTGGAAAAAACAGAACAGAACAGAAGACAATTATGAATACCAGTGTTGCCTATATTCAGCTTTCTAAGTCTTACAATTACTCTTTGTATTTGATATTTACACAGGTGTGGGATGCCCTCAGTCCTAAGTTCCTTAATCCAATGGTCAAGGATATCCCTCTTCCTCCTCCATAGGTCATTGAAATGATGCCTACATTTGTCTGTAGTGTGCAGGATACCTGTAGTACTGGATATAGCCTGGGTTAAACTATCCCAAGCCTCAGACTTGCACTGGGATACAGACCAGTCCCCCTACAGAAGCTTTTAGCTGTGGTTCTTAACTAGGAGTCCAATTAATATCCTGAACTGCTGGACACCCCACCTATGTGCCCTAAACCTAGCACTTTCCCCACAAGTGCCTTCCACATCCACCACGGATCATGAGAAATGGAGACTGATGTTTTCCCACCAGTTCCAGTTATCATGTTTACTGGCATGCACACACTGTTTGAAAATGTTTCCCTTCACTTACCATCACTCAAATGCATTGCTAGGCAGTGCACACCCCCAAGCAATGCATTTGTGCTATGGTAAGAGGAGAATAGCACTGAGCCATTACATAATTTCAATTAAAATTCCAGGGTTATTGGGTGTACAGGCAGTTGTGTATGTGTGTTAGGCAAATGTGAATGCAATGCCAGTCCAGACAGCAGAATTATACTTACAGGAATAGTACGCAGTATGCCCACAGTAATACATCTGGTAATAAATGTGATAATACATAGATAAATAAATAAATAACTGACACAAAATTGGTGTCTCAGCCCTCATACCTATAATTAATATCAGCTCCAGTATTTCAAGTGTTATAAGTGAGAGTGACTATAATGGCAAGTGGAACAACAGTAAAGGTGTATAGTATACCCTGTATTCAAACCCAGGACCATGTGTACCGCATTCCTACACTTACACCTGTTGCCACAAGAATGTCAAAATAACACTTGTCTTTCAGTTCATTGCTATAAACTGTAATATCACAACAGTGAAAAAAAGGATGCACATCCTGTACTAGCACCCAGGACCATCTGTATTCCAGCCCCACACTTACCCCTGCTGCCGCAAGACTAGTTACATGACATTCCCATTTTTACTAATCATTTTTAAGGACTTACTTAACACAGGTTTGTATGATGCCCACTAGCATTAATTGAAGGTATCCGGTTTCTATTTTTGGATGTCTGGGTCCTGTCTGCTTCCTGGGGTGGGGGGCAGTTGTCGAGTTTGTGCTCTGCCATGCTTCATGTAAAAGAGATAAGCACAGCCAAACCTGGCATTCATTTCCTCCATTCCCATGACTGCTCTACACACTGCATTGTGCAAATACTGGCCACAAAAAGAAAATAAAAAATTAGACAAGTAAAGGTAAAACAGTAGCCAAAGAAAAAGGGGCAAGTAGTTGAAATTAGGAAAATCAATGTATGACATACACACAAGAATATGCTGGCTCACATCATATATGTCTACATAGATCTGGATTTGAACTCTCACTCCAATGGACCTTCAGAACACAGGATGGGTGCCTTTTCCATGTTTGAAACACAAATAGCTTTGCATCGAAGAGCTGAAGTCAAACTGCACACAACCAACTGTATCATTATCTACAGTGCTATCAAACAATACAAATGTTATTTGCACATTGATTATTTTTGGATGTAGTGCACCTAGTGTTCATACAACCTGTCATGATTATTGCTTGCAAAATATACAGCTCTGTCTTACATTTCTGTGTTTGTTGGTCATTCTTCATTTATCTGACCAGTAATCTGAGACATGCAGTGTCAAGCCATTCTATATCATTGGCCTTAAAAATGTGTGAGAATATTAAGTGGAAATAGTATCATATGCAATTTCCAAAAAGTGAAGGGCAGGTTGGATGTTAAGAAACACAACCTATCAATTGTGTGCTGCTTACTTACATTTCCAACCTCACATCTAACACTTTGTAGATCTAGCCTTGACACACCTAGTGGAAGTAAGGCAGCCTGCAGTGCTGTTGTGTTTTCCTTCTTCCAACCAGTAATTATTCACAGTTGCAATATTTTAAAACCAAACACTGAGGGAGTGCCTGCATCTCCTACATGGATCCAAGTATTTGGGATTCAGCAATTCTAATGAGTTCACATCTCATTTGCATTTTCACCCTGCTAACAGCCCTGAATCTACACCATATAAAAAGCAACTGTGTAGCTAGGCAAACTGATGGTGATGAGACTTGTTTATGTTAGGAAGACTGCACATATGGTACTGTGCTTCTTTAGGATATATCTGTACAGAAGAGTATTGAACTTCAGAAGGTATGCTTCCATTTTGTCAGCTTCATACTGCACATGTTGGTATGTGTTTAACAAAACTCTGAAGTAAAGGCTTTTACACTTTTATTGGTATGTATTAGGTAGAAGTGTACTGATGGCTTTGTCAAGCCATTTTAGAGGTATACATGATTGTCAATACATGAAAATGGAATGTTGTGTGATAAATATGTACAGATGTTTCAGGGCCAGTTCCTTTGATAGCAGTTATAGCATTTCAAGGATGGCTTGTTATCAACATGTGTGATTTTCCTGTTCTTTTTGGGAGGAACAAAGGTGAGTTACTGTTATGGCACAAATAAAGATAAAATGTTCTTTTGTATGGGGGCAAAGGTGAGTTACTGTTATGGCACAAACAAAGATATGTTTTTCTTGTTACTCTTCTTTTTTGCATCCTGCATGCTGTTCATATTTAACATCTGCAGACTGTTGTATGTTTCTCCAGGGGGTATTACTGAGCAGGTGTATATTACGTTATCGAACGTTTAAAAGTTTGAACGTCATATGGTCGAAGCCATATGATTCAACTTTTAAAAGTTTGAAAAGTGGAAAAGAAAATAAACAGAAAAAAACTACCTGACCATTTTAAGCAGGGGGGAAGCCCTCTGCACCCCCCACACCCCTCACTCTTTAAATATACCAACTGCAAAATCACACTACAGTGCAGGAAAGGGAAATCTTCCCATTCCCCACTGTACAGAGATCTCCGTTGAAATGTTCAACCTCTTAAAAGTTTGATCATTTGGTGTCAACCATATGGTGTTCGAACTCTTAAAAGTTCAATAACATAATATGTACCCTTACTGAGCAGCTACCTTTTCTGTTTTATCTGTAAACAATAATTTTGTAGTTATGTGATACTTATGTGTATTATCCTTCTGTTGTCTTTTAGGACACCTAAGAGTATGCCACCCAGGTGTGTAAATCTTGAGAGCCCCCCCCCCCCTTCAATGATGTTGAGAACCAGGTGATGGTGGATGTCTTTAGGAAGCATGGTGCTTTTCTGCTGGAAAGGGGACAGGGAGATATGGCATGTAGGATGCAAATTTGGCAACAGATAGTTGATGATGTGAATGCTGTGGGTGGCCATGGCAGGACATACAAGCAGGGGTGCCACAGGCCACAGGGCCACTGACATGATCACATCTTCATGAAGGAGAGCAGCTGCAGTGGGCTGTGACCAGATGGTTACTGGGGGAGGGCCTGCTAGGGAACCACCACTAACACCCAATGAAGTGTTCCTGGCCAATATTAGGGATCCAGGCAGCTCCAAGCCGAGTACAGTACAGAATATCCTGGATGTCAGAACAACAGTATGAGAGACAGCAAGCACATCCCAGGAGGAGCTTCCAGGTAGAATTTGGTACCTGAACAGCTGAATACTGTTGTATAGTAAAACAATTGAAATCAATAAGTTACTTCTGTGTCACATGTAATTTTTGGGGGGAGGGGTTGAAGATTGCTACAGTTATTAGCTTAGGCTGAAGTTAACAGCCACATTCTTGTTGAAAGTATAGTTAATGGACATATAAAGGGGTAAAAGTATTACCCCCTGTGTTACTGTTAATTGTGATGAAGTTGCTCTTACCTCTTGCTCAACTTCTTCTAGGACCATCTGGATTGCAGAGGAGAATCTCATCTGCAGACAGTAAGCCAAGCATTTCTACGTTAGTACTGCTGATATTTTAGTGTGTGCTGTTGATGTCAGGCCTGCTGTGTGTATTGATGTACTGTCTGTAATAGTGGTAGTAATGTTACTTTGTTAGCATATATTGCACTATAGTAGTGTATGTATTCATTTTTTCCTGTGTCATTTGCATTTTATCATAGGTGATTATGACAGTGGGAGTGTGAGCCCTCTGCCACCTGATGCCAGTGTATCAGCAGACTCTGATAATGATGGTAGCCAAACTGAGGCACAGTCAGTGGGCTGAGGAGGTTGAATCTGACACTGAGGTTGACATACAGCCATCCCTTAAAATTCCATCAGACACAACCAGTAGATTTACACCTACCCATTCCAGTGAGCCCTCAGATATTGGATAGGTTAAAGGCGAAGCTATTGATCAGAGAAGTGTGGCTACTGTAGCCTCAGTGCCTGTAGACACTGGCCATAGCCAAAGTGTAGGTAAGGCACCATGCAGGGGGGCTGATGGGGTGCTTGGAGGCAGCCTTCTGTCCCTCCTCCACCTGGTCCAGGTGTCTTTTCCTGTGGCACTCAATGTATGTTTAAGGCTGGCATGGAAGCACAGGCATGTTCCCATAGATGCTCAAGACAAATGCTCCCCCGGTTATTGTAGAGGGTAAAAAATGATCC
>NC_056735.1:901678407-901697730 GCF_019279795.1 Protopterus annectens
ATATATATATATATATATATATATATATATATATATATATATACATATATACACACACACGTATAATATGCATAACAATGAAAATGTCGAGTGTGTAGTTGACTAGACAGCTGCTTGACAGGTGTGTGAGACTGACAGTCTCTGTGTAGGGGAATATTACCGTTCCGTGTGTGTGTGTGTGTGTATAATTAGCAGGGGATATGGGGGTACTGGAAATTTCTGGTTAAAGGCTTATTGTGCCTGCTTATTTGAACTGTTTCTTTCTGAAACTGGTGCGCCTTATTTCCTGCAGCATAGACTAAATTCAGACCTGCTGAATTTAGCTTTGCTTGTATAACTTGAGTCCTAATCCAGACCATCTTTTTTTTGGAGAAGGTTCCCCTGTACCCTAGTGGCAGAAGTGATTATTCCTGTAGAGTAGGCCGAGTTTTATGTGGGTTTTCTTGATGGTGAGCTGGATATGGGTACTGAATTTTAGGTTTTCGTCAATGGTGACTCCCAAGAGTTTGGTGGAGGGAACAATATCAATGGCAGAGTTGTTGAGGCTGGTAATTTGGAATGAGTTTTTGTCAATGTCGGTGGATTTTGAGGGGAAAATAGGAGGATTTTAGTTTTGTTGGCGTTTAGTGAGAGGTGGTTTTGGTGCATCCATTTTTCAGTGGTTGAGAAGGCAGATTGAGTTAGAGTCTTGAGTTCAGTTTGGTTGGAGGCATAGCAGATGAGAGTGGAGTCATCTGCATATTGGACAATTTTGGTGAAGGGAATGGCTTTGTGGAAATCATTAATAAAGATGTTGAATAACAGAGGGCCAAGAATGGAACCTTGGGGAACTCCTGTGGGTGCTGGAAGGAATGTGGAAGAGGATTTGCCCCATTTCACAGCTTGGGACCTGTTAGAAAGATAACTGGAAAACCAGGAAAGAGTTTTAGGTGAGATGTTAAGGTTAGATAGATGGTTAAGTAGATGGGTGTGTGAGATGGTATCAAAGGCTTTAGAAAGGTCTAATAGAACAGATGAAACTAAGTTACCAGAATCTCGGGCCAAAATGATAGAGTGAAAAAAGGAGAGAAGGGCTGTGTTAGTATTGTGTCCAGGGCGGAAGCCATGTTGGGTAGGAGAGAGCAATTGATGTTCAGTTAGGAATGGCAAGAGCTGTCTGTGAATGCATTTTTTGAGATGTTTGGAGATGGGAGAGAGGATGGCTATGGGGTGGAAGTTGGAGAAGTTACAGTTTTTGCCACCTTTGTGGAGAGGGAGAATAAAAGCAGAATGCCATAGTTTTGGCACATATGACTCAAGAAGTGATCTATTGATCAGGATGCTGATAGGAAGAGCAACACTGTCAGAGGCAATTTTTAAGAAGGAGGAGGGAATGTTGTCAGGAGCATTGGTGCAAGGTTTAAGTTTGTAGAGAAATTTCTTTATGAGGTTGGTGGATACAGGTTTAAGTTTGGAAATATGGGGAGTGGGAGCAGGTGGGGTAGAAGCTTGTTTGTGGTGGAGATAGATTTTCCAAGATTTGGGAGGAGGTTGGTGGGGGGATGTTATTTGGGAAGGTTTTGGTTAACTCAGCAATGGAGGAGGTGAAGAAGGTATTGAATAGTTCAGCAATTTTCAGGTCAGATTTGCTGGTGTCGGGACAAGGGTTTTTTGTGGTACCAGGCTTGAGGAGGGTGTTTATAGAGTTCCACAATTATTTGGGGTTTTTTGGATGTTTTATTTGTAGGTAGTTGTAGTAGGATTTTTTATCTTTAATGACTTGTTTTTTGGCTAGGTTTCGGAGCTGTTTGTATTTTAGCAGCAGTTCTGGCTGTTTGTGGTAGAGATAGATTTTCCAAGATTTGTCTCTTTGTTGCATAATTTTCTTGGTAGATTTTGTAAGCCAGGGTGCTGTTTTGGCGTTAACCCTTTTGGTTCGTGTTGGAGCTAGGGAGTTTAGGATAGAAAGGAATGTATAGTTGAAGAAGTCTACGTCTTCGTCAAGAGGCAGTGTTTTTAGAGGGTTCCAGTTGATGAGCTTAAGGGAGGCAGAGAAGGTGGAGGGATTAAAGTTAGTTAGGTTACGGGTATGTAGGAGGTGGTGAGAGGTTGGGGAAGTGGTGGTGGCTCTGAGGGTGAATGCCGGGAGGTGGTCTCCTAATGGGTCGGGAGTGACATCAGATGTAGTGATTCTATTTGGGTGGGACACTAGTATCCAGTCTAAGATTGAGCTGGGGCGGTTGGTTTTGTTGGGTCTGGTGATGGTGTGAATAAGCTGAGTAAAGTTGAATAGGTTAATTGATAAGGTGGGATTAGGGTCTATGATTTTTTGCCAGTCTATATTTACGTCTCCCAATATGTAAGTTTCTTGTTTTATATTTGTGCAGGTCCAGGAGAGGAAGTCTTCTAAGGTATTGGTGTTATTGCCAGGGGGGATATAGAGGGAGATGATGCAGATAATTTAATGGCTGTTTAATTTTAGCATGCCAATTACTAGTTCAGCATTATGAAAGGATGGAACAGGATTTGGGAAAGGTGTGATTGATAGATAGATGATTAGAGTAAATTAGTGCTACTCCACCACCTCTTTTGTTTAGGTGGTCAGATCGGAGGCATTGAAATTCTGGGGGGAGGAATTCCCAGTCAGTTATGTGTGGTTTTAGCTAGGTTTCAGAGATGGCTACTATGTCAGGTGAGTTATGGTTGACCCAGGCATGAAATAGGGTAGTTTTATTAGTTAAGCTTTGGGCGTTGACGGTGAGGAATTTTCAGGTCTTTATTGGTAGGTATGTTGTTGCCAACATATACCAAACTACCCGCTAGTATTTGATTATTCTCTTTCTACCACTATTATATGTAATAACATTCACTTCTAAACTCTATTAGAACATCCTACATGAGTGACAACCCAGTGTAAATAATGTAAATAATTGTTTTGTTAGATACAGGTATACGATTATAGTTCTTTTCATCTTGTGAAAATAACAATGGTTAATGGTTTATTGTCTGTATAAATGGTTAGATGCTTGATATCTAGTGTGCTTTCTAAATCACACTCAACATTACAAATCATACTTGTCCTTCACAAATGCTTACTACAATGAAAAATAACTGTTTCTTTTTCTACTTGATTTTTGTTTTAATATTAAACCATCAAGCTTAATCACCATGTATGCCATAAACTCTGTATGCAACATACATCATTGAACATATGCAACCCCATTGTTACCTTACTTCCACCTTGTATTAAATTGTTCATAGTAGAAAAAAAAAGAAGAAAGTGAAATAAAAACTATATTTGAAAAAATATATATTGTATGTGTTGCATACAGCCTTTATTTGCTATTATGATTCAGATTTATGTTCAAATAGTTCTCCTGTATTCTCTTGGCCTGAGACTGAAATTGGTCATTTATTTTATTTATTATTTGCTTACTGAGAAAGTCCAACTTGGAACAAAGCCAATTTTCAGTGGAGGCCCGGGGAGAAATGCTCCAGACGCATGTCTTCGACATTTTGGGATGAAACCAGAGTTCCCAGAGGAAACCCACAAGAATGCAGGGAGGACATGCAGACTCTACACAGAAGGCACCCCAGCTGGGAATCAAACCAGAGAACCTCTTGCTGCGAGGTGACAATGCTACTGCTGCACCACTGCGCCGTCCATGATATGATCTGTGCTCTTACTGTGAATGAATGAATTAATAAAATATATACATGCATACATAAATGTATACCTAACTAATGCTTACAGGGTAATTGTCCTCGCAGTAAATTCCAGTAATCCATGGTATGTGGCATGCACTCAGAAATGTAACTGAGGCTAAAAGTGCAGGGATTCATAAGCAGCAGCACCATACACAGCTGAGTTAAATACATAAATGAAACTTAACTTGCTGCACATATTACTAAGTAAATGCAGTGCTCATGTATACATATTTTGCTCTGTTTCTTAACTTAAATGAAAAATATAAATAAAGAAAGTGGTATTGTGCATGACCACTTATGCCTACACAAAAGTGAAGGCTGAAAAGCCAGGCATAAGATTTGTGTAGCAGATGTCTGTGTAAATGTGCAGTGCACATAAATGTGCAGTGTACAACAGCCACAGTCTTGCTGTATCTATCAGTAGTTAATTCTGAATACACTTCTTCATTTCAGAGCTGCTGTAACCAAGCCATGATGTACTGTTTGCAATGAACTGTTAATGGCATCTCAGGACTTCACCCACAATAATTTGCTCATAGTGACCTTGTGCCCAAACATAGGTCTTCTATTTTTTCTGCTGCAGGGTTTTCTTCTTATTTTTACCTTTTATTTGTTAAAACGTATAAGGAACATGTGAACTATTTTTTTTAAGTGTATGGGACTGAGCATTAAGAATATGACAACTCTGGCAGTGTGGCTCACCCATACTAAGATGGTTGCTTAACACCTTGGACCCATGCTAAGATGACTGCTTTATCTCATCTTATTCCTTAGTGTCGGGATGAATATAAATATTTTATGAGGACAAAGTAATTCCATTAACTAACCATATAGGTGTCTTAACAATAATGTCAGCACTGAAGGGCTCACTTTTGTACCAATTTAAAGAAGCAAATTCTGACAAAAAAGGGTGAATTATGTTTGAACAGATGATTTTACTGAGCTAAGATATAGAAGCCTTTCATGCCACAGCTAAGCAAAGGCAAGACAAACTTCCTTCTCTGGATTAACAACTTCAAAATATAAACAAAGGTACATCAGAATTATATAGCAACATTGCAGCATTGCAAGATAGTGCAGGCAGTCTGGAAAAGCAGTGCGAGTACCTGCAGGGGAAGGGTCAGTAATTTGAAAAACAGGACCAGAAAACAAACTGTCTATATCTTCTGCATGCCTGAAGCCATATCAGATGAAGACCTTAGCGAGTGCATCAGCAGAGTTATAATCAAGGAGGTAGGAATGCCTAAATGTCTGTCTCTCAGAACAGCACTCATTCATAGGGTAGGAAGGAACACAGTAAATGTCTCCCCACCTAGGCAAGTATGAATGTTGCTAGAATCATACCAAACAAAAGAATGGTTAATTTCTAATAGTTGCAATCATAGCGGGGTACAGTGGAGGCATCTACAGATGAAATTTGTTGAAGATTTTTCCCTATGTTACATCAGAAAAGAAAATAAGCCAGTTAAATGGCAGTTTCAGCCAAATGGTTATGTTCCTTCCCTTCTGTTCCCCACCATCTTGTCAGTTTGCAAGGGAAAAACAGGACGTTTGCAGTTAAGTTGTTTCAGGCTTGGAGGTACCACAGAGAAGGAGTAAGAAAATGACTAGACTCATGCTGAGGAAGCTTAGGGCCTACTATTTTTGTAAAAGACATGGAACGTGACGGGACCAAGGGGAAGAGGGATAGAACAAACAGTGACATTGAGCCTCCCTGACCCAGCAAAAAACAGAAGGTTGACAATGAGCAGTCAAATTCAATTTCAGCCACAACAGCAGCATAATCAGCAGAACAAATCAGAGCAGGCTTACTAAGACTGTTGTCAGACCCAGAGTGAGGAAAGAGCAAGATCTGAATCGCAGAATCTCTAGACAAGATAGCAGGCTGAGCAAGGAGACAATAGTGATAGAGAAGATAGAAACAGATGTAATACAGGACTGCCATAACATTAGAAAAACAGACATAGAGGGAAGAGCATTTGCCAAGTATGGCTTCTTAGAATGAATAGAATTAGTCTTCTTCATGCTTATAATGGCTGGGTAGAAGTGCAGACCTTTCGCAGTCATCAGAATCACCAACAACATATGGGAAAAACTATAAAGCATGAGGAACAAGATAGAGCTATAAATAAATATCATTCAAGTTGTGAAAGTTGATTGTAAGACCCTATATACAAGCAGCAAAACATTCTTCAGAAATTATTATAAATACTGTTTTTATCAGTACCTCAAGCTCTAACATACACATTCCCTTTTACGGAGTCAGAACATGATGAAGCAATGTGCGGTGTATTTAACACATATATAGATTTCAGATAACCATACTTTACTAAGTGGTAATGCCTGAGTACCAGTGCATGGGTTTGGATACTGACAACATGAAGTCTTGATGCAGTATCTTAATTTGAGGAATGAAACTTTTGCTCTGTCGAGGAGCACATCAACCAAAAACATCTGACTGAATGTCTAACAGCTAAATAAACTTTAGCTTAACTTCTCAGTATGCTGAACAACAAAACATGCATTATCCACCATGAGTAACAATGATTCCATCACAACCATGTGTAGACTGATGTTTCCTATACACTGCACCTAGAAATAGAGTACATTTCATGTAACTTGTAGTTAGTATTGAATTACTGGACAAGATTTGTTATGACCACCTGTATCTGTATTCCTCCTCATGTAGTTTTTTTTTTTTTTTATTCAGGTTTAAGAGACACGCATAGTAATCAATATTCACAGAATCAGTTCCCAAATTATAGAGGACCATAACTCATCCTACTAGGTGATTATGCGGAAGGAAGTATGCTAATAGTAAGAGTGACAACATTTATAGAAAACCCTTTTCTTTGGTTCTTTTCTGCCAAATGAGTTCACAGTGATGTTATACATAAGAGTAATAGTTCTGTTCTGAAGGTGTACCTTTTAAGTTTCACTGTTTTAAAATGAAAGGTACAACGATTAATGACATGAATATCACATAAGAGCAACTGAAATGATCACAACAAAGTGCTGATTAATGTAACATTTCTGAACAGTACTTATTTACAGACAAATGGTGTATTACAGAAAAGGAATACTAGTAAAAAAGTAAAAGGATCAGTACTGCACTCCTAAGTATAATATGCGAAGGGAAAACATTTTGAAACACTCAAATTAATTATGGAACAATAACTGGTTGAACGTAGCCCTAATGAATCCTTCCATCAAGAAAGTCAGTATGGACGAACAACACTCTGACAGTAAATCACAAGCCACTAAGCTCTCCTTTCTCTGAGTGTTGGTATTAGATTTAATCAAGTGGCATGGACGGCAGCTTAGGGTGGAGAACCTAGACTCACACTGGGAGTATGGGAGGGAGAGGAAATACTATCATGCACGCTACACATAGAGAACAGAAAGGAAATAAGCAAGTTCAGTAAATAAAGGAAGTAGCTCTTGATGACACGTTCTACATGAACAAAATTAACTGAAACACTTGAGGAACTTCAAATGCTATTAAAGGAAAAAGTATTTTTCAGATGCTGATTACGGCAAAGGGGTAGATAATACTGCTACAAGAAACCACACTATAGATTAAGGACAGCCAAACAGCGAACAATGTACTGCTCATGTTCAAAGGAAGTAAGAAATGGGTGCTCATTTTATTTTATAGATATCTACAGCTAAAGCAGAGCGGGTTTGATAAGTAACACAGGAAGACAATCTGGAAGGGCACTTGCCATTGATGAGCAAATGTAGTTCCATTTTTTTTCAGATTAAGTCATATAACATTATAATCAGTACATGCAAATAATTGAAGGGAACATTAATACAGTAACACTGGATTCAACAGCTGAGAGACTTTATGGCAATGCAACAATTAATAGTAAGACAGCTATTCCAAAATAAATTAACAAATATTTGAAGGAAAACTAATGATGATCGGGTAGGACACATACTAAAAAGGAAGTTGCACAAGGATATAGGTAGATTACTTATTTCTGAAGCACAATGTTATATCAAAAGGTAAGAGAATAGATACAAGAAATATACATATCGGGTTATGTACCTATTCTATTAAGTGCAGTCTTGGACCTTAATAATAACAGTAACAGAAAAGGGAGATGGAGTCTTTACAAATGGGGATCATTAGAAAAAAGAATATATATATAAAATAAAATAATTGTTTGCATAATCTAAGATAATACTGGCAGCACAGAATGACAGGTGTGCATATTTTGGGATGGATTTAAAGCAACTAAGAGAATATAACTTAAGTCAATGTAGGGAATACTTAGAAGGAAAAAGACAAACCATATAATCCACAATTAGAAAACAAGTTAAATGATTTGCAGTAACAATCAAGCAATCTTGATTTCAGAGATTAATGTTGTAAAATGCCAGCTGAGCAGAGTCTAAGTCACATGTCCAGAAGCAAAAATTGTACTAGGAGCAAAAGTAATATAAATTATGTAGGATGGGTATGTAGACAGAATGCAAATGAGCAATATGCGCCACATCATGACTGAAAATGGCGATCATGACAAGTGATGAGGAGAGTAAATCAAGTGAAATTTTATTCCACTTTATATGATGTATAAATCAGGAAATATGAGGAGTTTTTTCTGAATAGGACAGAAAGAGAGATTATAACACTAAGTAAATTAGAATGGACAGAAATGAATATGCAGATAACAAAAGATGATGTTACATGGGCTATAAAACATATGACGAGTACAATTCTGGACCGGATGGAATTCCTATAGATATTTTTAAATGGGGAGGGGAAGATTTAGAAAAAAGTATTGGCAGATTTATATAATGACATATTGACCCATACATATTAATTTCCACAAATGGCTTACTCAGAAATAGTGATACTTCTAAACATAAAGAGAGTGCAGATATCCCAAACAATTTCAGACTTGTATCTCTTTTAACTGCAGATAGAAGAATACTTTCCAAGATATTAACTTATAAATAAAATAAATTATTGTCAAGGCTCACTTCTGCACAATGTGGGTTTCTGAAAGCTAGACAGGCTATAAATAACTGGTAGGCCTCGGGCCTTGGTAAGATGATCATTCACATATCACAATATGACCGACACAGCTAGAGGTGCATTTTTTGGCATCAAGAAGGCCATCAACACCAGGGATTTTTTTTATTTGAAACTAACAGTTAAGGGGTTAGGGGATATTTCATAGGCTGAATTAAATGAATGTATGAAAGACCTACTTTTTAAATTGTCATACACTGAAGTAGCACTAATGAAGACACAATAAGGAGGGACACCATGTAAGGATTACCTTTATTACCAGGTTTATTTCAGCTGTTTTTGAAGAACCATGAACTAAAGTAAGGAATATGTTAGACACTATGCAGAATAAGATATTTGGAAAGGCTTGGTTGAGTATTTAAGTGAATAACTGTAATTTTATGACTTAACAAGTAGATGTTATTCTCTCATACATTTTAGTGGCATTTCAGGAATTTGCCATCATATCATGACTGACTAATGTTTGTGAAATTGGAACAGGGAAAGGTATTGACCTATGTGTCCCAATAACGGAAACTGAACTACCAATATACCTTTAGCTTTTAAGCAGGGCATACTTCAAAAGAGACTATAGCTCACAATATAAATTCTATTAAACTCAAAAACAGGAAGCTACAGAGATGGGAATTAAAGACCATGCTCACTTACGAGAAAAATCAACATAAGTAGGATAATGGATATGTTTAGTTATGCATTTGATTAGAAACCTCCCTTTGCCTGCTGAGCACAAAGGGCTGTGAAATTACAGTATCAAATTGAATGGTACATCAATGGAAATTATAGGCACAGAACAGGCAAACAATAAGAAAAAAAAATGAGGGTTGGTGCTTCCAATATTCCAGGTTATGAACTCGCATTAAATATAACATGGCTAATATGATTAACACAGCAAGGGTGTTCTGAGTTACAAAGTTTTCACAATAGTTCCAAAAAGGACAAATGGTTGTGGGTAATGAGTACAGAACACAGAAAAAATGAATTAAACATTCTTGGGGATCTTAACTAGGGGAATGGATAGAGAATAATATCAGGGATAACAAGGAAGTTTTGACATTAATTAGATGCGGCAAAGTATTATGGGAAAGCAGAGGAATCAGTTTTAATACCGTAAAAGACTAGAAGAATGACTATAGTTTAATCAGCTACAACAAAGTAGATACAACTTACGCTGGGAACTAGAGATGTTAAGAGGGAGCACATATCAATACAAATCCTTTCAAAAATTGCAGATGATGTACAAATGATCATCAACAGAATAATTAATAGATTAAAGACATACAATAGACTAGATCTTTGGAAAAGATTCTCTGCTGTACATAAAGGAAGAGGATGACACATCTATGTACAGATAAGAGCAAGACAATTACGAGAAAAATATTTATAAACTACAAGTCAAATGGGGAACAGAAAAGGCATACATTTGAACTCAGCTCACTAGATTAAGGTGTGGGATAATTGTTGACCAAAAACAATGATTGCCCATATGTTGAATTAACATATACTCAATACTTTTATATTTCTGGTATTTTACACAGCAGGTAAACCACAAATTGGTCATCTTCTTTGTCAGGCCTAAACTAAGGCCTATACTCTCCCATAAACAAATAAGACCATCTTTAGACACTTCACCAGGGCAAAGCTACTTCAGCTTGTAGAACACAAATGCAAAACCCACAAAAATCCCTTGCAAGTAGGCCCAACTTAATGGGCTGTCACATTCATATCCGAATTTACTTACACCTAACAGTTGCATAAAAAAATGAGTATGCATACATCTTAAATACAATGGTACATTCATTCATATGTTGAATTAAGATATACTCAATACTTTTATATTTCTGGTATTTTACACAGCAGGTAAACCACAAATTGGTCATCTTCTTTGTCACGCCTAAACTAAGGCCTATACTCTCCCATAAACAAATAAGACCATCTTTAGACACTTCACCAGGGCAAAGCTACTTCAGCTTGTAGAACACAAATGCAAAACCCAAGAAAAATCCCTTGCAAGTAGGCCCAACTTAATGGGCTGTCACATTCATATCCAAATGTACTTACACCTAACAGTTGCATAAAAAAATGAGTATGCATACACCTTAAATACAATGGTACATTCAGAAATAAACCCATCTGGTGAGACTTTCATATATGTATATTACATAACAAACGAAGGAAAATAATGAAACGTTGCAAGAAATTCCAATCTATACCTCAATACCACAATGAAACATACCAGCAAGGAAATTAAGAACACAATTAGCATATAAACTTAAGTTTACAACAGCTACCAAAAGAAACTATAAATCTTTCTTCAACTATGTGAGAAATGTAAGGACTAATATCCAATGATGCACTGAGCCCATTCATACAAACATCATATACTTTTCGTTTCCTAATTTCCGTTTGTTGGTTTTAATATATATCTCATGAATATTCATATTTGTCGCTTAATAACATTGACACATGTTCACATTAATATTTATTATATAACATACATAATAGTACTCTCATACATCTTGTTGTCTAAGGAGTTAAATATATCTTTTTGTTGTCTTGAGGTTTTGCCTCTGTTAGACACAGATGCCAGTAGAATAGTGATATATATTTTCGTGCATTTCTAAATGTTCTTGTATGTACACCAGCTATCCCAGTCTTTTAGTTATTTAGCTTTGGCTTTTATTGGTTGAAACACAGTTGATTTATTCTGATTTTTTCAGATATGATTCTTAGTGGAACCATCTTTTTAGTCTTTAATATGTGATACATAGAAATATTACAATATCGAATGGATCTCCACGATTTTGTGATTGATATTAGAAAAATTTGGATAGGATGTTTTTATGCTTTGAGGTTGAAAAATCTTTATAATAACAGGTCATGAAATAAGGATTTTCTTAAAATGTAATATTCTGTCTGTGCTGTTTTACAGACACAGTACATATCATTAGTTTATATATATACGCAGTCATACATAATCCCACAATATTGATTAGATTAATTTTGTTATTATTAGCTTTGCCTTAGATATTATTCTGGGGTTTTTATATATAGAATTTGTGTTATTTGATGTATTTCATTATACTTATATTTTAATAACATCTTTATAATAGATATTGGCTCTGGAACATCGTTTACATCTAAATGAACTTTTTGGGCTGTTTAGAAAGTCAATGTTCTTTTTTTCAGCTATAGGGCTTGATAGAGTTAATGAAACATAGTTTTTGTGCTCGCATGCACTCACTAATTATTATAGCTATTTAGTTTTAATTTCTTGCCAGCCCTTTAGCCTTTTAGCTTAGGCTTTTATTTTTGTTGCAACATAATTAATTATTATTTGATATATATTTTTGGTGAAAGATTATTTTGAGATTATAAACATATCATGTTTTAAAATGTCGCAATGACACTTGGTATTTTAAGCTCCATGACTGATGCAACAAACGAAAAGCATTTATTTCGTTTTCTGTTGAATTTAAAATGCGGCGAGTAATAATAAGCATCCTGAATTGTTTACTTTCCAAATATGGGCATGACTTCCTTAAGAACCATTTGTAGAAGTTCATTTGTACTAATTACAGGTATAATATATGATATTGACTACTATATATTTATGAGACTTTAGATTATGAAGAGTCATTTGTATTGAAAGTATTTTAAAACAGTATATTTAAGCCTTTTTATTGAACGCAAATATACCAGCGTTATTTTGATGAATTATTTCAACAATGCACTGATTTATTTGCTAATTGATTGAATAATTGACAATATGTTTTCACTATAAAGGCAACTAAAATCTTTGTGAAATTTGTAACCTGATGAAGCGCATCTTATTATGGAAAGCCGCTTTTTTTTACTAATAAAAGACTAAAACTTTCTTCCTCGTGGTGGTTTCAAGCAATATTTAAGCCTCAAACATCATATACTCTTATCCCACAAATACAGCCAATGTATTAGCAGACAAATTTAGTGCCAGCGTTACTCCATCGACCCACACTGCTCCAGGAAATTGATGAGCCAAAATAAAGGGAACCCTATGAAATAACTAACTTGTGCAGTATGAGCTTAAATGCTTTACTCAGTGTAGTATTTGTCATTTTTATAATAATTATTGATATGTTAAGAAAATTTGAAACAAAATTGATTCACACTTACCCATCAAATAGATATGGCTTTTAATGGCTATGTTTTCTGTCTGCATTTTGTCTATTCAAAAGCTGTAACACTAACAATGTATAGTAGGCAAAGCAGACAGTTGCAAGAATACTTAAATGTAAAAAAAAAAAAAAAATAGCTTGTCACATTTTGTGACTAGAAAAGGACAGCTAAAATATTCCTGAAGATAGTGTAGAACACTGAATTAGGGACAAAAATGACAGTGGAAGGAAAAGCCTAATCATCAATATTTGAAACATCATTGGTAACCAATATTTAGAGGAATATTGGGCATCACAGAAGAACAGTGCTTAATATCTTTGCCTCATTGTTACAGAATCCAGGATTCAGTCCTACCTCCATCATAGTTGTTGTGAAGTTTCCATGGTCTTCCCCTGTCTGCATTTGGTCCGTGATTACTTTAATGCTGATTGACTGTCTTTTTTTACACATCTAAACTGCCAATAAATAAAATAACAGCTCACAATTTAAGATAGTACCTTTAAGAATCAACAAAATAAAAGGGAAAACAAAGTAAAAAGACAGATTGGGCAGAACGCCAATGTTTCAGTATTCTAAAATACTGAAGTGCTACATAAAAAAAAATAAAACACTACATACAACATTTATGCAGGGGGGCAAGCCCCCTGCACCCCCACACCCCCCTACTTAAATATACCAACTCCAAGATTGCGCTACAGTGGAGGAAAGGGAAATCTCCCATTAAGCGCCATATGCGGAAGTGCAGAATGGGAGATATGCTGTTTCCCCACTATCGTACAATCACGGGGACATTATATTTAAGTGGGGGTGCTTGCCCCTGCTGAAACAGCACTTGCTGATTTAAAGTTTTTTGCCCCGCTTCAGCATTTCAAAATACTGAAACATTGGCGTTCTAAACTCGGCCATTACAGCTTCAGTGTTTAAGTATTTCAAGATACTGAAGTGAAACCATATATATATATATATATATATATATATATATATATATATATATATATATATATAGGGTCTATATTATATATTCGAATTTCTAAACTTCGAATCCCATATGTTCGACAACATATGATCTAAGTTTAAAAGTTTGAATATATAATAAAACAAAAAAAAATTTACCTTAACGGTGCAGGCAGGGTGGCAAGCCCCCCTGCACCCACCTACTTAAATATACCAACTCCGAGATCGCACTTCAGTGCAGAAAAGGGAAATTCTCCCATTCTTCACTGAACGGAGCTGTTATGTTTAACCTTCAAACTCTTGAAATGTCGATTATATAGTGTCAACCATATGACATTTAACATTTCAAGCATTCGGAGTTCTAACAGAAACCCTATAGATATATATAGACAGATATATTTAATACATACACACACAAACACATACATATATACAGCCTTGGGCATATATTAGAACACTGAACTTTCAAAATTTTGAGTATTCTAATATTGACCCGTTTTCAACGAACGCTGAAAATATCGAAGAAACAGAAAACCAAATTTTTTCCTAGGGAAAGAATTTGGTTGTCTGTTTCTGTTGCTTTGGTATTTTCAGCACTGTGATGGAAAGTTACAGGTTGGGTTCTGGTAAGTGTGCAATTGTATGGATGTGAGGGTTAGGGCTGGTTAGGTGAGTTAGGGTTAGGGCGCGGGTCAGGTAAGTGTGCGATTGTGTGGATGTGAGGGTTAGGGCGGGGTAGGTGAGTTAGGGTGCTGATGAGGTGACTGTGCGATAGTGACGGACTTTAGGGTTAGGGTTTTGGTTAAGGTAAGTGGATAGTTAGTGGTGTGTGTATAGTTTAGTGTAGGGTTAGGTGTAAGAGTTTCGGTGTATGTGTGTGGATTGCTGTTTGTTTGGTGTGCTTACGTTATGTGTATGTGTTTTGGAACAGCAAATTTTTTCCCTAGGAAAAAATTTGCTGTTCTGTATGTTCGATATTTTAAATTTTCGATTAATAGGGTTCAATATTAGAATACTCGAAATTTTGAAAGTTCGGTGTTCTAATATAGACCCTACAGCCTTTTGCCATGCAGTCTGGACTACAGCTGAAAATGGCATGAGATGCATAAGTTCATTTTTTTCCCTTACCAGATTACCAAAATGAATATTAAAATGTATTATTAATGAAAGTCTGTATTATTAATCCTAAACAGTCTCTGTGTTAGCAGCTGTGAACAAAATGTTTAGTATAACTAATCGAATTATTATCTGGCATCTCACTCTTTTTACCTGTCAATGCTGGTGTTTCCCAAAGCTCCATACTAAGACCATTCTTTTTTAATATTTTATCAATAATTTACACACTGCCTCAAAACATGACAAACTAGTCCAGTAGGCCAATAATGCAACCCTTTTCTACTCTGCCCAAAATCCTATTCTTCTCCAACAGCTCACACAAGAGTCATTCTCCTCCTTAGAAAACTGGCTAGCAAAATCAGACCCAATACTAAACCCCAAAAAGATAAAACGTCTTTTGCAGAGCTAACTTTCAAATCACTCCTGAAAATAACACAAACATTGAGGTAGGCTCCAATATCAACTTTCTAGTGGTTATCATAGTCTTAATTCCTGCAAGTTTAGCCATTTTAGAAGTACATCATCACACTTACCATTTACAAACTGTACTCACTAGTGAAAAATGTTTCTACCAACAGAAAAAAAAACTTAGATTTTAATTTAATAGCTACAGACAAGCTCAGCATACTTTCCCCTGTTTTAATGCATTCCTCTTAGGCCCAGGAGAAACACACAAATGTGTAAGTTTGAACATTATAAAAGACAGTCAGAACAAATGCTTATTTTAATTTTAACCACTGGATTTTCTTATGTTGTATTAATTGCAAAGTATAATAAAGGCTGATATGGCTCCTGAGTGAAACAGAAGGTGCTCAGAAGTTCAGTAGCATTAGCTGCACTAGCATCCAGCAACTGCCCTTAACACAAAACCTACAAGAACAAAAAGTCATTCTAGACAGCCAGGGCACACTTACAATTTGCCTGAGAGATGTGAATCACTTAAGTTCTGCAAAATTACAATATATTTAAGAATGGCAAGATGTGTGGTGAAATACATCTCACAAGAGTGACACCTGCATATACCTCTCAATCTCTTAGCACAAGAAATCTGGGCAAAGGCTGACATAATAGGGGATCAAAGGGCCAAAAAATGGGACTTATTTTAAATATTGCTCTTATAAACTTAAAAAAGTTGCTAGAACAACAGGGTTTGTGTTAGAATGCATTTTTTGAAGGCTATGAAGTCTGAAATCATTAGATCATCCCAGTGATTTGTCAAAAAACACAATTTTTATGAGGAACAGACCAAAATATGAGGCAAAAAGCTGGACATTCTGTGAAAATCTTTACAGCTGAGAGGTATGGCACACCTGTATCTGTCGAGATCTGCTAACTTTTCTTTTTTAGAATTCCTTTTATTCCAGTTCTCATTATTTCGTTTTACAGAACAGAAGCAATGGAAAGCCTTCAGTGTTATTAATAGTACTGACTGACTACGTTACCTACTGATAGAAAATATGGTGACTAGCAGATTCAACATATACTTACTGGAAGCAATTAGGTGTATTACATATACAACCTATGAAATGATAAGTAATTTAATTGGAACAATTTTAAAATTAAAAGTTTTACTACACTTCCTCCTACATAATTACATGTATTGGTTCCCCTTCAGCTCCTTTTCATAAAGTGCTGTATAAAATAAAGCAATAAGCATCTCTGCTTAGGAATAAATGGCTGCACCACCAATGGTACAACATTAATTTGGATATTGGCAGCTTTGAATTTCACATTTACTTGGGTTGCTGACTTACAAGCTCTTCTTGATTATAATGCAATAAGACAAACAACAGACCAACTGTCTTAAAATAAACTATATCAAGAAAAATTATGACAGTGAAAAATGTTATATTTATACTTATTTATCCATATTTCTCTTCATATAGTTGTATAAACATACCTGTATGTGATTATATCATGGCTATTTGACAACAAAAATCAGAGAAAAATAAGCAAGTAGACAAATGTATAATCTGCAAAATGAGTGAACTATAAAACATTGACAATTTCTCTCTCACTATCAGTAAACCCTACCAAGAAAACACAGATCAAGCACCACACAAATATTTTTACTGTAAGGGGTTTTAGTACCATAATGTGCAGAATTAGGCTTAAGGTCAGCACACGAGTAAGGGTGGACAGGGGCTTTGCTCTCCTTCATACTACCACTACACAAGAAAAAAGGGGACAGAAAACACACACAACACTAAACAAGCAGAACACTAAATCTGTCCCCTTAACTAACCCTAACCCTTGAAAACTAGGATATACATACTACCTTCTATAACACAATCTTGCACATTTTCATAACCAACACCTTTACAGCCATTTATTTTCCTTCACACTCCTATATACCTACACTGTATAAAACTTGAATTCAACCTAATATAATTCACACAAATGTGCAGTCACACATTTGTACTGTCTCTCACTTTTTGCACAAAACAAAAAATAAACTTGTAACCAAAAACAAAAACAAAGATAGGCAGCAAGCTGTAGAATTCCAACCAGTTTATTGTTAGCGCTTTTGTTCAGGAAATACATAAACTTCTTCAGACAAAGAAACCCCAAGAGTCCTCAGTTAAAATAAAACTGTCAATTAAGATGAGATAATTAATTATAAAACCAATTAACATAACTTGAGAAATTTTAAGAGCCAGTGTTATACAAGGTAAAATGTATATGTAAATAAATATAAATGCTTTTTTTTTCTCACTTTTACACCTTCATATAATGTGAACTAGCTGAATAACAGCCATATATACATGCATGTATGTATGTATGGATGTGTGTGTGTGTGTGTGTGTGTGTGTGTGTGTGTGTGTGTGTGTGTGTGTGTGTGTGTGTAGATATATATATATATATATATATATATATATATATATATATATATATATATATATTTATATATATATATATATATATATATATATATATATATATATAGATACACACACACACACCAGGCGAACTGCACTCTGGAATGTATCCATTGCTTCTTTATGTCAAGAGACAATTCAAGCAGTTTGGGTACCTTATGAAGATGCTGGTGTACCCTGCTGAGTTATAACCATCATCAGGACAAGATGGCAATCAGCTGAAAAACTGAAAGACGGTTTAAATAGTATATATCTCTATATGTAACTACATCTATATCTACAGATATATATATATATATATATATATATATATATATATATATATACATATATATACATATATATATATATATATATATATATATATATATATATAAATATATAGATATAGATAGATATATAGAGAACTATATTCCAAAATGTGATTTTTTTTTTTACAAATGTATACATATATATATATATATATATATATATATATATATATATATATATATGTATATATATATATATATATATATATATATATATAAAGTTTCACTTTATAATCTCGAAATGCTAAAATACCGTATTTTAGTATCTCAAGACTATAAAGCCGAAGTGCAGTTATGCAAAACTGTATAATATCGAATGCAGAAATGTCGAATCAGAGTTTGTGCTGGTGCATTTGTGACATGTGATGTGGTTTGTGGATTTAGGTAAGTGTTGTTGCTGTAAGGGTATTGGGTAGGGATTTTAGAGTGCGTGTGTGTGTGTAGTGGTGGGTTTTATGTGTTTGTGTGTTTAGTGTGAACTCGGAGTTAGTATATATAAGTAGTGGGGGTGCAGGAGGGCTTGCCCCCCTACTTGTAGGTAGGGTAGGTGTGCTTGTTTGTTATGTTGTGTTTGTGTGTGTTGTTTTTTTTGTTGTAATGTAGTTAGGTAGCTGTATGTGTGTGCTTGTTTGTGTATGTATATGATCGCAATTTTGGATTTCGAGGTTGTGGGTTGTCATTTTTTTGAGTTTTCGACTTTATAGTCTCAAGATACTAAATTTCAGTATTTTTGTAGTTTGAGATTATAAAGTGAAACCATATATATATATATATAACCAAAAAACGGAGGATGCAGAACAAACCAGTAAGCAGAAACAAAGCACCCTGAACCACTGCTAGGTAGGCACACAAATTTATTAAGCCGAACAGTTCACTCGAAAAAATAACGCTGAAGCAAATCACCATACGTTTTCGTCCACAACTTCATCAGATTACACTAATACATTCAATTAACTGCTTTTATATACTCATCCAGCTTTTAAAACAGCCAATAAAAACACTCATTGTACATTGAATAAATTAATAAATTAACAAGCATAAAATTCAAATTGTGTTGCTCTGTTGTAAATAAGAAACCTGTTAAGTACTGGAAAAATGTATATATGTTAAAACATGTACCCAGTTTACACTGTTAATAAAGGTTTAAAATTTTAAAATTAGAAATAAAAAGTAATTC
>NC_056735.1:901698230-901715429 GCF_019279795.1 Protopterus annectens
CGATCATTATCCGCACCTGTGTGGTAGCTACAGGGTGAAATGTCATATTAGCACATAAGCCAGTACAATACACTATACTATGGAGTATGCACATCTGTGCATACATAGTGTAGCAGACTATAGTATGTAACATGTATGCATACATGCCTTGCATATGATGTTACATTACATATTTACAGTAACACATGTAACTGTGTGATATATGGTTGTGTTTTATGTGCAGTAGTGACTTACCAGGCAACTCTAGGCTCGAGAGATGAGAGACACCCACTTCCACAATACCAGCTAAAGCTTGTAGATGGAGGTCTGCATGTATCCCCAGATTGGACAGTAGCTCCTCGGTACATGTGAGTGGGGGCTGGGTGAGTGGCCCCCACACCTGTTGCACCTTGTTCCCTGGCAATTGCATTAGCAAGCTGTTTCACCAGTCTTATCAGGTCAGTGCAGTGTCAGCACACCTACTGATAGGTGTGATTGTGACAGCCAATATCATTTACCCCCCTGCAGAGTTCATCCCACAGGGCATCCTGCTGCTTTGCATCCTGTGGCACATGGCTGAAGAATGTCATGTAGATGTTGAGGAGGTATGGGATGAGGACCTCATCCTCCAAGCGGCTGTATGGTGGCAGTCTGCTACGTGGCATACCTGGAAGACATAATGATGGAGACAGGTCACAGTAACTCACAGAGAAGTACAGCAGTACAGCTGAACATACATGTGTATCACATGTATTAAGATTACAAATATGTCTTTGTAGATCTACATGACACTAACACCACTAACATGTATAAGTCACACACATTTGACACCTACTGGTGATGTGATGTTATCGCCATATATGTGTGTGTCATGTCATGACATTGCTCTTACACCATGTGGATGTTGCCTTGATGTGGGCATGTCTGTTTGCCTGTAGTGGTGTCTTTACCTATCAGCACATGCCTGGATGTGTTCACATTAATGCAATTGACCTTACTGTTGTGTATATGCCACATATATTGTCATACGTAGCCATTAGGGACATGACCTGTGACCCTGCAGACTTGCAAGCATGTATGTGTTTTGCCATATACATCTACATGGCACTGTACAGCTGTGTAGCATCCTGCCATGTATTGCCTGTGTTGCACATGTGTAACACATGGGACAATAGCTAGCCTGATTGTATTTGCAGGGTTGGATATCAGCTATAGCATGTATGGTCATAGTGATGTAGTAGGCTATATGCCCTGGGCCATTTATGAGCCTAGGCAGACAGGTTACCTAGCTGTAGGCAACAGGCAGGTAAGTTTCAGTGGCTAGTACAAGCAGTGCCACAGAACTGATACACATGGTTACTGATATATTTGGCATGAGGTCATCACACCATGTCACAGAGAGGGACGATGTGCAGCTTCGCTGGACAGGGATGCATAGTATGGCAAGAGTATGTTAAGTGTATGGGACAGGGATCTGTCAGGCATGTTGTGATCCTTGTACTAAAAAGGTGTATGTCCATGACGTATGTGTTTATTTGGGATCAGGATGTGTTAAGTGTACCATGTCCAGCACCTCTGGGTTAGACATGGCTTTATTCAGGGTAGGTTGCACGCTACATAGTGCAGCTAGGGATTGTGAAGGGCAGTGTAGGCCATCTACACATGGGCAATAACCCTTAAAGGAAATAGGTGATCTATTATGAGTCACAAGGGTGTTGAATATGGCTGAGCAGTTATCTCGATATTCCTGGACGGCACCCTGTCATGATTAGGGGTGCCACATGCGACTACCTGTCTTTTGTGGTGATGTAACTATCAAAGGGAAGTACTGTCCAGCTGCATCCCATACACACAGTTGCCATTTTGCTGACCGCTGCCTAGATGGTAGTTAATGGGTACAGGGTTTGTAACATAGGGGATGACAATGTAATACTTAGCTGTCAGATAATGGCCATACATCACACACCACACATCTGACACACTAAGGCCCTTCTGTCTGTTGAATGCAGCACACAATGAGTCGACTATTACTCCTAGTTCATAGTCATTTGCAAACATCAATAGGCTAATGCCTTCTGTGTTAGTCTATGTGGTATAGATAAGAAAGAGGGGGAGTACCAGGAATGACCCCTGTATTACTGTGGCTGGCACTGGTTTGATGTGCATGTATTCGTCAGACACCTTCTGTAGTGTGGGTTCTGCCAGCAGTCCAGTTGCCAACCACTCCTGTGACATAGAAATATACACCTAGTTTACTGAGTGTAGATGAAAAACAGTATGGGTGATGGTGTCCTATGACCTGGCAAGGTCATGATATGCAGTGTGAATCAACTCTACTGTCATCTACATCTGTACCGAGTACATCAATTACGTTGACCACAGTTCATGGCAGTACAGACCAGACTCATCAGGGTAGCTGTGCACTATGTCCCATTTTTAATGGTGTCTCCTCCTTTGTGGGGTGTGATAACTGTTGCTGTGCACCATTCGGTGTGAACACAGCCTGACATGGAGCTATGATTGAACATGATGTGTATATGGATAGCTGAATGTTCTGACATTTGTGTAGGATACACCGTGGGATGTTGACAGGTCCCATGAAAGCTGTATGTATGGCATTAGAGAGTGCAGCTTGCACCTGCATAGTCCTTAGTACAGGGGCCCTGTAGTGTATATGGATATATTACTAAGTGTACCTGTTGGGGATTGGGGGAGGTTGGAGTGGGTTTAGTTTCTCTGAGACCCTATCTGGATGAACGGGTGCTATTTCTATAGGTGCAGTACTTCCCATGCTATAGTGCTGTGCAGCACGGCAGGTCTTGTCATTGCCATTATGATTAATGACACAGCTATAGAATGTTCTGTGCTTGGCCTCATAATATGTGGCTTATTGGTTTCATAGTAGCTTTGCGTGGTTTTTAATGGTGTATCTGCATCTTACTGAGGCTGACCAGGGATCACCTACACTCATGTGTGTTCACTCTTGCAACAGTTACTACCTTCTGTGGTACAGTTTATAGCATGGTACCACCAGTTTGCCTACTTGTTTGTGTTGGGTTGACCCCTGGTTCTGTTTCAATGGCACAATCACTGCACATATGTGACTGCTTAAGGTTCATTTGTGTATGATTCAGCATTTGCACATACATTGTCCATCTGCATGGGTGCCATGGCACTCATGACTCTGCTCTTAGGAAACATAACATTGGCATTGAAGACTAACTATGTGTAGCATACTGTTAGCTCTGTTTGTGTAACTACTGTGATCCAGGTCAGTGAGGTCAATGGAATCCAACATGCATTGAGCACAGGTGTTGGTACATGAGGAGTCTTCCCAGTTCATAATGGAGTTGAGAGTAGCCAATATTATGGTTCTGTCTCAGACCTAATCTTCCCCAGTACAGCACATTATAACAGTTGGGAAGTCCGTGGCCTGGTGGGTGATCTGTCTCAAGGTGCATTTTGAATTCCACTGTGGCACAAAGGTAGTTGCTCAGCTTAATGCATCTGATGTTATGCAAGTGCAATTAATATGGGGGTATACATATCCCTCAGGAATATGGACAGACCTGTGGCCCGTGTGTTCCAATAAAGGATAATGGGCAAGCGGTGAGGTATGTGTTATAACATGGTCATGCAGGTGAGCTTTCCGGAGCATTGAAACATGTCTCAGCCACTGCACAGATATGTTCCCCATGTTAGGGATTGACATATGTGTGTCCATATAGTGTTTCTGACATGTATCATTGTGTAGTGAGACCTGCAGTTTATTGCTTGGCTGTCCCTGTAACAGCAGTGGATCCTCACCTGAACCATGCATGATGAAGGCACTATAGGGAAAGCATGAGCCCTATGTATTATCCAGATTCTCAGGGGTGACAGGTGCAGGCCCTGTCTGGCAAAGCATCATGGTCTGTCAACCATGTTATCCCAGGACGACAGATACTGGATACTCTGCCACATGCACCACTACACTAGGCAATTGTGGAATACAACCCTTTTGTCCCTGTACTGCAATATCGATCTGGCTAATGGCAGACTGCTACCCAAGCCTTGGGACATACCTGCATGGGCTACAAGACCTGACAGTTCCTACATGTGTTTCCATGCAGTCCAGGCTACTGCATCACAGGTCCTGCATAACAACATGGAATATGCCAGAGCCATGTGTATAGTTCAAAAGGTGGTCTGAGTATATGAGTATGTGGCTAATCATGGCAGACATGCAGCTGACAGAATGTATGCCCTCGTATAGGGTGGTGTGTAACATAGTGCTATAGTTTGCATTCACAAATAAGTACTGTTGGGCATGTTTACAGTCATGTGTTCAGAGGTGTGGCACTATTATGCAATCTATGTCTTACAGTTTGTGTATTTTGGTGTCTGTCTCTTCCTGCTTGGGGGGGTCACTTGTTTGGCCAGATACTTAGACGCGTCTGTGAATGTGTGTGATTTCTGGTAGTGTGTGTGTGGGTGTCTTTACTGTGTTCTGGTAAGGGTATGTGTTGGTTGTGTTGATGAGCTGCATGCATTAACCTACACCTCATGACTGTCCAGTCCAGTCATGGCTGTAGAATAGGCTGCTTTCCAGCTTACCCCTGGTAGCTGCATCCAAACAATGTGTGGGACGTGGTGTTAGGTGGGTCTGGCAGTATACATGGCATAGAGGTTACATTTCCCCCAGGATGACCACAAATACAAAGCTGACATTAGGAAACACCAGTAGCTGACTAGTGGACATGCCTGTATCAGCAGTCAGTACTACAAGTACCAAGTACTGTATTTCATTTACGTATTGCCTATGAAGATGTTTTAGATAGTGTGATAAGAGACTTAGGGACACAGGTGGACAGTGGTCTCACCTTCGATAACCATATCGCCACAACAGTCAGGAAATCCTTCTATGTGGCACACCTCATCACGAAGGGCTTTTCATCCAGAAAGAAGGAGGTCATTGTCCCACTGTACTCATCCCTCATTAGACCCATTATAGAATACAATGCCCCATTTGGTATGTACCTCTCAAGACATCTGCAACAACTGGAAAGGCCTCAGAAATACCTCACTAAAAGAATCACAGGCCTAAAGCAGATGCCCTACGCTGACCGCCTTAAAAAACTCCAGCTATACTCTGTCGCATACCGTCTACTCAGAGGCGATCTCTGCTTAACATACAAGGCCATGTCAAACCCAGAGCTGTTGGACATGCTACACTTAAAGAAATCCCAATCCCTCAGAGCTACACGCTCCAGGGATCTAAACCTTGTCATCACAATAAACAAAACATGCTGGAGGGATAGATTCCTGACCCAGAGACTCCCCAGACTCTGGAATAGATTGCCCATACATGTCAAGCAGAGTGCCTCTTTGGACCTCTTCAAGAGGAACCTTGACAATTGGATGGGAGAAAGGAAATTCACCCCAGGGATAACGTCAGTCGCCCTGCTAGACAGGGGTCCAGGAAAGTAAATAATGTGGGAAGAAATAGCCAGGGAATTGTTATGGCTAGGCTTGTATAGGCCCTAGGGCTGATAGCCTAGTACCAACCTATGAACCTATGCTCACATGTAAATATTTGTGTTATGGTATTTCAGCCATTGTGTCTGTATTCTCAATATCCACTCTATGTAGGTGTGCACATAGCCATTTGGCCCAGCCCTGTAACAAGGGTCACTACACATTTGCATAACATGTACACTTTCACAGCTGTTACTGCTTGCAAACAATAGTAGAGAGGTGGATATTACATGTGTTATGTGCATGGATAGTTACCTGGCTCTTCCAATTATCTTTGCTATCATGCTGCTAACCTGTCAGATGAATACTAATGCTATGTATCCTGTCATTGTGTATTGTAATTACCAATAGACATAACTACTGTTTGCATAACATAACATAACTGCTATGTAGAATAGAATACAGATCAGCCTAGAATACTGTACATTACACAGTTATTGGCACAATATGCCCACAATGCACACCATATTTGCACGGTAAGCCCACCTTTAACATGTTCATCTTACTTATGCACCCATACATATGTTGACTGTTACAATATATCCACATATACTATTCCCTGATATAGCACATACTTGTTGGACCAATTCTGACACTGACAGTGGCTGGAAGTGAATTGGTGGGTTCCAAGCCCATATCATCCCTTGTGGTGTATGTGGAGTGTGCCATGTGACCTACAGCAGTATAGAATAATACAAGCATGACTACTGCTCAACAATACATTGCTACAAGATAGCTATTTCCACTATATGCATTGATTACACTGTAATTCTTACAGTACAGATAGTACATACACAGACATACTACATGTTATACATACAGTCTTAGTAATCAGAGGTGTTATTAACTAGTGTAATACTCGTTTTCAGTTCGTCTTTCAGTGTTTTGTACTGTCCTACAGGTAGATACAGATAATTTGAATGTGTGACAAGGCAACCTTTTATAGTTACAGATCAGTAACATGTGCTAACTCGATGGCCAATTAGTCTTCCTAAGTAGCTAATTACATGCACATCAGCTGCGCTGCTACTGCCTTAGCCAATACCATGGCTACAGTGAAGTATAACTGAGTACTCCACTTGGGCATTGTCCCTTTGCCTTACTTGTGAGGAAATCAGTGTGGAAGTTTTGTTTAGAATCTATTGCAACAGCTATATGGAGATGAACAGTAATATATTGTGTGTAATGCCTAAAAGAGTTGGTCTAAATGTGAGTAATGCTGTTATATTTCTGAACATTGCTACTTGTGCAGGGTTTGTCTGTACCTAATATTTCTGCATATGTGTCAGTCTGGCCAGGTTGTTTGACCAGCTCAAGGCTGCATAGCTATTCATATAATGTTAGGGGGGTTTACAGTGTGATTACCAGACATATTTAGTTTGATGTTACTGTGCATCATACTGTGCTAATAATCAGTACTTGGTAAAATTTCTTGGTGTACGAACCTTTTAACCCTCTGAAACGGGATTAGTTCATACAAACCCTGTTACATCAGCAGCTGTTCAATTGTATAACGGCAACTATTTCACATAGGGCCATCTTAGTGTGTCTGTGTCCAGGTATGTTAAGGTTTCAGCAGATGTTGTACAGTAGTTGTATAATTGGTTATGGTATGACAGTATGTATTGATGTAATTATTTCAGTTGTGGGGTAGATGTTGGTGGGTGTACATAGCACATGCAGGTGTGTAGGGACCCCTTTTATACAATGTCTATATGTGTGTGGGTATTCTTTCCCTATGTGAACACCTATCCCTTAGTGGACTAATACTATGGTAATTGCAGGCAGATTCATTAAGGCACTATTAAATGCTTCCTGTATAGCATGCAGGTACTGTTAGTCCTTGAATCCTTTTGGCAATACATCAGAATGTAATAAAGATTTTCAAAATGAAAGCTGTCTGTGTAATTCTGTCATGGATATTTCCAGTCATTGCAGTTGTGTTGGTGACTGTGTCCATAGAAAATATTTGTAATAGCATATTGGCATATACTCATCATATGTTATGTTCATATTGTTTGGGGGGGGTGGAATGTGTGATTGTTATGGTCCATGTTATACTCAGGTATGACCAGTTTGGATGCTGTCTACAGACATGTATGTATGTGTGTGTGTGTGTGTGTATATATATATATATATATATATATATATATATATATATATATATATATATAGATGTGTGTATATGCATATAGATATGTACATTATTGCATACGTTTATCTGTACATCCATAGATGTGTAGATGTTTTTAACCTATCTATACAGCTACATATATATGTAGACCTGTATATATCGACATGTCTCTATGTATCTCTCTCTCTCTCTATATATATATATATATATATATATATATATATATATTTATATATATGTGTGTGTATATATATATATATATATATATATATATATATATATATATATATATATATATATATATATATATATATATATATTTCAGCATACACCTTTAATTGGGTACATGGTGGGTTGTCCTATTTAAACACATTCTTCCCTTTTGTGTTTTAACCTGTCTGCATACACAGCTGGGATAGGGACATCCCAGGTAGCTTAGTTTACTCTGAGGATGGAGTACATGGTTGCGGGTTCTACTCCTGGCAGGTGTTATTATTTTGCCCTCAGAGTAGGCACTGTAGGGAAAGTGTGAACATTTATGTGGTTGTGAGCAGGTTTTCCCATGGTCTGCGTGACTTTTAGCAAAGGGCAAACGTGTGAAGCGCTTCTCCGTTTACCATGTTTCAGTGCCGCTTACCATCTCGCAAACACGTGGAAACCCGCTTACAACTGCTTAAGAGTGCTTTAATCCACCTGCATCCAACAACCCTTGTTCTGCCCTCAAAATAACCTAACAGCCCTTGCAGGTCTTGTACCCAGGACCATGAACATGACAGTCACTGACCTTACCACTAAGTCATCTGAGATATGCACAAATGTTATGGTGTTTAGAATATACATTGTACAACAGACATTCCTCACTACTAAAAACAAATGTGACAGTCAGTTGGTGTACATATGTCTGATACATGTTAATGTTCATATGTTTGTGAAAGGAGGTGTTGCAATGTGACATGACAGGGTGTATTATGAATGACTAAGGTTCTTGCTTTGTGTCTGTTTTATATTGTCCCCACACTCCATGTATGCCCCTCCAGTTCACTTATTGGACATCTGACCCAGGCCCTCCTTGATGCATGATTGCATTACCCATCATTCCTCCCCCACCCAAATCTTCACATACACAACTACCATCCCTTCTATGGTGAATTAGGTTAATATTAATTGTTATAATACCAGAGCTGCATGTGTTTTGTGTACACTCCAATTCCTTTGGAGTGCGTCTGTGTCACAAAGTGTGTTCATAGATGCTTATATATATATGGCTATTGATGTAACTGTATAATATATATATATATATATATATATATATATATATATATATATATATATATATATATATATATATTTTGTATTAGTTTGTAAAAGTAATACATCTGTAGACTGGAATGTGTTGGTTCACAAACTGCAGTACATTACAATGTACTGTGCATATGTACACAAAGTCACTGTCCCATTTGTGATCATTACAGTGAAATGCATACGGTATAAGGTGTAGTCTCAAGACCATGAAACATTTGTACACCTTGGATGGCTTAGTGGTACGTCCTATGACTGTAGTGTGCATGGTCCAGGGGTCGACACCAGCGATGCTTTATGAATGTTTTTTACTGCAAAATAAGGTTCATTTAAGCAGTTGTAAGCATGTTTAAAAGTGTTTGTGTGACATTATAGCAGCGGTTAAACACAGTTAAACAAATGTTGTAACATATAACCTGTGCGCACAAATATGGCCACATCCACTAACTACTTCGGATATATACCTGTCAGTGACGTAACATCTCACTATGTGCTGACATGACATTACATTGTCTGTTGACTGTACTCTCCTGCACACATGGGTTTATATGGGTGATTTGAATGTTTATTATACAGACGATTACTACCTATATATGCAAGCTGTGGTTATGATATACTTTTGCACATGGTAAACATTCCTGCCTTTATCGGGATTGTAACCTCGAATGCACAGATACTATGCAGATGTTGTAACCATTACACTTTTGACATTAACATTGCTTCTGCCTATTTCCTATTTAGATGATTTATATGTGTAAGCTAGGCTAAGCAAAGGTTGGGAGCCCCCAAACTCACTGAACTTCACGTACTCTTGAAATAACAACATATAACAAATGTACTGTGAGACAATACATTACATTCCTATCTACATTAGGCATAGCCCCTCACTGACAAACTTCAAGGGGAAACCTTGTTGTGTGAATGGGTAACAGACTATACAACCCTGGGATCATGTGTTCCAGAACCATACAGCCAGGGGGTGGGGGAGCTTGTCCAGTTTGATAGCTGCATGACCTGTTGGGGGAATTGAATTGTGTTGAATTGTCACATTGACATGCCCTCTTTAGATCACTAAGTGCCCTTATCACCCTCCACAACCCCAGTCTTCAACAGCTTCCAGCAACTCTGCCTGGAATTGCTTCATTGACTATGCTTGACAGAGGCTCAGTTACTTCATCAATGGTGCGGGGAAGGCCAACACACTGTTGCTATGCTTCTAATTGCCCTTGGGCAGATAGATAGTAGGCTATCTATGAACCTCTAATGTGCAGGCCATCACAGCCATAATATATGAATAAACAGACCTTCAGATCACAATATACAGTGTGAACTCACCATGTAGTCAGGAAACAGTTGAGTACAGCAAGAACATACAGAACACTGATACTTAGTCATGCCAAAAGCCTATCTTGGAAGCTAGAAGACTTGTATAAGTTTAAGGCTTTCAATTACGTACCACTAGGTTACCTTCAGGGGAGATAAAAAAACAAGCACATATGGGGAACATGCATGCAATGATACCATACTAGCCTATGTGTCAGCCTTTCACTTTGGAATACTGGCCAAGGCTATTGGTGCCCCCATGGTGCCCTATTTATGAGAGTCTCGAAGGTGAATACCAGCTCCCTAAACAGCACAATAGCAGATTCAATGAGGTTTATACTACTCAGCACCAGGGGTTGTGATCACAACATGCGTGCACACACAGCACTCCTCAGGATGGACAACATCAACATCTGTGCATTAACTGAAATCTGTCTTAAGGTTCCTCAGAGCACACCAGCACTACTAGACTACAACCCATACCATACATTTCAGCCACAGAACATGGACTGACAGACATGGATGGGCTGTATCCATATTCATCAGGGATACCTACACCTCCAGGTTAGTGGGGTAACATGATACCTCTCTGATCATCCATGTGAATCTGACATCAGCCACAACTGCAATATGGAATGTGGTCTGCTACAGATCACCCTCCATGACTCAAGACCTCCACTCCACCTACATGGAGACAGTAGAGAACACGACAGTCCTAATGCACACCTTGGCATAAATCAGTGTCAACTACCATACCATTAACTGGGAAACGTACTCTGGTACTCACTTCCAGGACCAGCTCTTCCTGGAATGTATCACCTAACATGCCCTGTATCAGGTGGTAACCTCCCTAATGTGGGGTAGAAACTACTAGAAGTGGTCATCACCAACATGGGCAACAGGTGCACCACAGTGGAGGCTAATCGGTCACTGGTTAGATCTGACCATGAACTATTCACTGTTTCCACACCCTAGCATCTCCCCCACCCATGATTACCACAGTGTATACCTTTCCTACAGCTAAATTTACACTACTAGTGACAGGGGTGGGGGGTTTCAAAGCCCCCACGCTAAGGGGTAACACTGCTCAAGATACAGAGAGATTTACAAATGCAGTCTATAAGCACCTACATGGATGTATGGATCATGCCATTGCTGGCAAATGAAGATTCACTCCTCATAGACAAGCACACAGGTCTGGAGGACCTCTGTAATAAACAGGGTATACTACAGACGTAGGACAGTGTTCCAGACACACAGCAAGTCCCACGAAGGGCAGACATCTGTGATCACTATTAGTATGATACATAGGTCCCTTATGTCATCATCCAAGGCTAACATCAGCAGGAGAATACGCAAGGATTCGAAAGATAACCACAAAGCCTTCTTCGGCTATGTCAAGGATCTACGTGATGACACATTGATTTGCACTGTGCCAGTGAAATATAGCACAAAATATGCTGACCCTACTGATATCGCCAACATCCTTGCAGATACATTCGGTGCATACTTCACCCCCTAAAGAGCCTACAACACTACCTGAAAGGTACAGTATCCCAATGATCGGAGACACACAGGTGGAAATGGCCTTCTCTAACAGCAGAACACAGCATCAATGGAAGCAGATGTTGACCCAGACTGCATGTTGCAAACTGTACAAGACAACCTGCCCCCCCACCTAATTAAGCATTCCTACCTCAGCCTCTCCACAGGCTATATGCCCATTCAATGGAGAGTGGCAACGGTTATTCCACTCAATCACGGAGAAATCACAACTGACCATGGTAACTACCACCCCATAAGCCTGACTAGCCTGGTCTGCAATGGTATGGTTCGCATCCTCATGGCACTCATTAACAATGACATTGGTAACCTTCGAACATGTGACCCAACCCAGGTCAGCTTGGTTGAGTGTAGTTCATGCCTACTGCACCTGTTTGACTTTTTACATACAGTCACCAAGACGTTAGATGACAGGGGAGGTGGTTCACACATACTACCTGGACCTCACCAAGGCTTTTGACACCATGCCCCACTCAGGTATTATTGATAAACATGCCAGCCTGTACATTCACCCATACATCACAGTTTGGGTTGCCAACAGGCTCACACACAGAACCCACATGGTACGACTAGTGCTCCCCAGGTCCAACTCTTGACCAGTCACGACTGGTGTCCCACAGGACTCAATCCTGGGAGCCCTACTGTTTGGCATATATGTCTCAGATGTACAGGCAAAAACAGGTGAACTATGGCACACCATGTCTGGCAATAACTGAAAACAGGAAGCCATGACTGATAGTCCAGCTGACACGGACACCCCTCAGGGGGACTCACAGAGTATGTCACAGGGTGCCAATGACACAGCCTCCAGCCAAGTGCCACTAACTGCATGGTCATCCATTGTGGAATTGGCACCCACATATTAACACATGAGTGGCAGCCACTTTAATACAGACGAGGTAATGGGGTATCTGGGGACTAAGGTAGATAGTGATCTCCCCTCTGACAATCATATCTCCACAGTAGTTAGGACATCCTTCTATGTAGGCTATCTGACTACTAAAGGATTCCCATCTAGATATACTGAGGTTATAGTGCCCCTTTACTCATCACTCATCAGTCCCATCATAGGGTATAATAACCCATGTTTGATGTACCTCAGAGGACACGTCCAACAGCAGGGGGTTCCACGAATGTACAGATGCAGCCAGACTGAATAAACTCCTGCTTTACTCAGTGGCATCTCATTTACCCAGAGATGATCTCCACTGACTAACACAGCCATGTCGAACTCAGGCTTGATGGATATGCTCCACCTATGGAATCCATGTCATAGTGAGCCACAAACTGTAGTGAGCTGATCTTGCCTCAACAATAACCAGAAGATGCTGGAGGGACAGCTTCTTGTCACATACACTCCCCATACTTTGGAACAACATCCCTAATCAGTGGTTTATCCTTCTACTCTAACACAGCTGTAAGAAAATGCATTTCATAAAGGAATGCAGGAAAACATAAACCTTTAAATTTTCAATAACAGAATGATGGCATCAAAGGAATTTTGGGCAGGTTTGTGAAATGGATGTGTGTGGTCACTACCAGAGGATCAAACACAAAATGTAAATAAAGGCAATTCATCAAAATCAAACTGTAGCAACAATTAAGAAAATGTTGTTTTACAGACCTTGCAATGATAAAAAAAAAAAGTGTAATGAAAAAAAAACTTAACTAAAGAATACTTTATATTATACTCACTGGGGGTTTGATATCTCCATCCTTCTCTCCCTCGGCCCATCACATTATACAACCAGCTCTAACATCACTGCAACTTGCAGAAACAACTGGTAATTCTGTAGTGAAGTGATTCAAAGGCAAACACCTGTTTTACTGGCTTGTAAGCTCAATTAACCATGATTTTCTTAGAAGAATTAGCATCTACACTGAATGAATGAATGGATGTCTACATATGTCCTTTGTCCTTCAAATGAGATGTTAAACCAAGGCACCATCTGCATGAGTTGGTGGTGCTCAAGTGAATGTACAACATTCCCTGATGCCCTGGTCAAATTTCTCCTAGTAGAATAAATACCACCTTGGGTCTCCCCTGAAAAGAGGCTACTAGCCTTGTGGGACTAACCCAGTCAATAAAGGATAAATTAAAAATAAATAAATAAAATTGTTCACATACAGTAAAGTTAATATATCAAACAGCAAATGATCAAACACACCTAGTTGATCACCAGCCAATACAAAAGCGCACACACAGAAAATATAAAGCAAGTTTTTTTATGGAGGGGGGCACACCCTCCTGCACACAGCACACCATTACCAACTCTGAGATTGCTCTGCGGTGAGAAAAGACAAATTCCACAATCCCCACTGTATTGCAATCTCGCACACAAAAAAAGCCAGTATGTGATAACATACTGGCTTTTTTTCTGGACATTCAAATAAACTTTCAAACGTTTGTCAGCAAACTGGCTAAAAATATACTTTTCAGACACATTAGATTCCATCATTTGTTCTACTGACTAATGATACATTTAAAATAGAAACGCTAACTTTGCTGATTTTCTACAGGAGACAAGAATAAAATGGCAGTACTGTTTAACTGCCATTTTTTAATTTTATTTTGCTGGTGTAGCAAAGACCATGACATATTAAAGCACTGTGTTACGTGGCATTTGTCAAACATGAAACTAAGAGTAAAAACTGCTTTTTAAATAAACTTTGTAGCCTAATACTTCAACAAGATTTATATGCACTTCCTTGGTTTATAATTGAGTTTCTTACCAGGTAAAGTCCTTACTTTATTTTGCTACTGAAGAGTTTTTCCCTGCATCTTAGAAGAGAACTGCACAGCACTTTATGAATTTATTGCATTCAGAAATACACAGAAGATTATAAAATTAACTTACAGAAAACGAATATCTTCCCATTAAGAACCCCAAAACCTTTTTCACTAATGGCCCTGATGGGGAAGTTAACATGTAAAGAAAATATTAAATATTTGGGAATCAACTTCTCTACGGATAATAAGGACTTTTATAACAATAATGTTAAACGAGTATGGGAACACATAATAGCTGATTGTGACAGATGGAAGAATTTAAAACTACCGGTATTAGCAAAAGTATCAATAGTGAAAATGAATATACTACCACGAATGTTATACATATTTAGGTCTGCCCAATTATCAATTTCAAAAACAGTTTTAAACAAATGCATAAAGATCTAGCTAAATTTATCTGGAACCCAAAAGAACTAGAATATCTTATGAGAAATTAATGACCCTAAAACAAGAGGGGACTTGAGCTACCAAACTTTGAAGCATATTATTTGATTGTAAACGCTAATAAAATTTTAAGAATTGCTAATTATGATGTAACGAATACAAAATGGATACCAACTTGGGTGGTCTTGAATCATAAGCATATTTTGGATAGGAAAATAAATCCTAAAGCATTGCCCTTTATGGACAAAATTAGTCTGATAAAATATGGGGTCATGGACCACATAATAACCTGTGTCTCATCTTTGCAAACTTTATTTCAGTCCGTAGATTTATTGCAATATATGATGGTTCTTCAACCTTTCCACAGGAATCCTAATTTTAAACTAAATAATCAGCTGATCGATCTCAGCAAATTTCCATTAATACTTAATCTGACTCTATTTGATGTTTTTAATAAACTTGACTTATCGGCTTTACAAATTAGACAGGAAATGAATCTACCTAGAAGTTACATTGTTATAATGAGACAAGTTAAAGAACTTGCCTTGAGCTACTTTAGGAACTTTAAACCTGCAGCCGGATTTGTGGATAAGTGCTCTGAATTGTGGCAAGCTATCCAACAAGACACTAAATTTATAGCAACTGTATATAAATTAATTAAGGATTTGAAATTTCAGGACAAAATTTTGCTTTCAAAGTATTGGGTAAAAAAGTAACAGTAACAGACAATCAGATATTAAAAGCAATTGATATAACTAGGAAATCAGTTTCTTTTCAAAAACTGATGTACACGCAATTGATGATTTGGAACAATGCATATTACACACATCTTAGATTACATAAATTTAACCCTAGGAATTCTCCAATTTGTCCATACTGTGCAGATCAAACAGCGGATCTTCTTCATATGTTCTGGAGTTGTAAATGCGTCGTATATAAACTTTGGAACTCTCTTAAAGTACAACTGCAAAAGATGGGTTATCAAAGTTCTACACTGTCATGGGAATTTATGATTCTACACATTCCTCCAAGAGAGCTTTCCAGATCGCAAACTATTATTTGTATGAATATTTTTTGCTGATGAAACTCTATATAGCCACAAATTGGCTAGAACCACATAAGACATCATGGAATAATTTTAAGCTTGTGGCTATAAAGCATATACTAGCACATAAATTACTTCTGAAACAAACTAACAAAAATATTAATAACCCGAAAATATGGGAAAAGGTCTTCAATATTATATTAGCATGATACTGATTTTAGGAATATATTAAATATAGGAAGCATTTCATGTAGATATTGTATAAATGGTTTGTAGTAGTTATAGTGTATTATGTGTGTGATGTTTATTGTATTTTTGTAATGTTTTTGGAAAATATATTTCAATAAAAATTTATTATGGAAAAAAAAAAAGAAATACACAGAAGAGCCCGTCTGTTTTTTCTACTGAGAACGTATATCCTTAGTGAATAACATGACATGCGGATTATGAGAGATGCCAGATGAGCACTAAAATCATACTATCCAAATGATCTGAGATCATAGGGCATTACATCAGTCTCTGAGCAATTAAAACAAAACAAATATTCCCTAACTATACTTGAAAATATAATACTCATCTAAGGTAGAAAATGTATCTGACAGCTGCATATGACATGTTTTGTATACTTCAGTCAAAGGTTATGAAGCCTATGTTTTGTAATCCTGTTTTCTACAAGCAGAAGATAAAATGTGCAGAGACAGTTATTTCATTAAATGGCATACTATAATAATCATGGATATGTTTATAACACGGAGTGCATAAAAACAAAATGTAAAATAAAAAAAAGGAAAAACAAAGGAATCTTTTTTTTTTTATTCTATTAATTATTGAGATCAAATAAAGTGGAAACTGACTTTTGCCAAAAGAATTGCTGTCTTTTTCTGTGAACAGTGTTCTTTGGATGAGAAGTTTGCGCAATGTGAAAGAATTCTATATGTAAGATGTAGTCCATGAAATTAATGCAAATGGCTATGTGACCAGGAAGGGGATTATCATAACTCTAATTTTTCATCTGCATTCATACATGACTTTACAGTCAGTGGTTATCCCAAAAGGTGAAGTTGAGGGGTTGCAGCATTCAACACTTTAATTTATATGGGTTGGGGGACAGAAGAAAAAGTGGGTTCCCTGTTATTCATTAAGTTTAAGGTCAATGAGGTTTTT